>NC_090725.1:333524447-333529447 GCF_036898095.1 Palaemon carinicauda
ACAGGGAGATAGTAAGAATTACTTTGGAATACATAAGGGTACTGCAAGAGAAAAAATAATTATAACACGAACTCACAATAAAATACTGCAAGACTGACATAATACTCTACTCAGAAAGCAGGGAGCTTAGGGAGACTTTAAAACAATTGCTTTGGGAAACATAAGGGTACTGCCAAGGAGAAAAAAAAATTTATAATGCAAAATCCCAATATAAATTGCAATATTGCCCTAACAATCCAAAACTAGGGAAAAAGGAAGATGTTAAAAAGGACACTACTTTTAAAAAAATTAAGAAAATAAAAACATCAAATAAAAACTTAACTAAAATATTGTTGGTAAAAAACATTACCAAATTTCAGAACTTAGAAAAATATATGGAAAAAAAATAATATTTGAACTGATCAAAATTTAGATAAATAATCCATTTTTATATTTGGTATTTGCAGTAAAATTTGTTTCAATTTTTTTTTTTTTTTAGGTAGCACTACTTCTCATGATAGTGTTAACCACGAAGAATTGTAGGTTTTCAGTTTAAATTTCGCAAACGTGGGAAACCATTAAATATTACATTGGTATTTCGAAAATATGGTTTTCTAAACTTAATACATTCATTCCAATATAACTGTGGTGTATTTGAAATATATATATATATATATCACATATATATATACATATATATACATATATATATATGCATTTATATATATACACAAATATATATATATGCATATGCATATATATATATATATATATACATATACATATACATAAATATATACATACATAAATATATATATATACATAAATATATATATATACATAAATATATATATATATATATATATATATATATATATATATATATATATATACACATAAATATATATATGTATATACATAAATATATATATACATAAATATATATATGTATATACATAAATATATATATATATATATATATATATATATATATACATAAATATATATATATATATATATATATATACATAAAATATATATATATATATAGATATATACATATATATATATATATATACATAAATATATATACATATATATATATATATATATAAATATATATATATATACATATATATATATATATATATATATATATATATATATAAATACATAAATATATATATATATACATAAATATATTTATATCTATACATAATATATATATATATATATATATATATATATATATATATATACACATACATATATATACACAAATATATATATACACAAATATATATATACACAAATATATATATATATATATAATATATATATATAAATATATATATATATATATATATACATATACATAAATATAAATACATAAATATATATATATATATATATATATATATATATATATATGAGCGAACATACAATAAGTGAAAAAAAAACATTTATATTGTGATAACCTAATTTTAGTAGGGGATATCATTTATACCACCATACTCATGAAGTACTAAAATTTACTAGTAATCTTATTTATTTAATATTAATCTATTAAATCGCTTCTAATTAATGGCGGCTATTTCATTACAATTAATGGTGGAATTCAGTAAGGATTTATGATTAATAATAAAAAAGATAATTCCTAAATGAATAAAAAATAAAGGATCACTCAATAAAAAAACATATATTGGATAAATATATTTTTTTTTAATAAACAGAAGAGGAATTCTTCATTTCTACCTTTATATAAGTTTCCAATCTACTGATTTTACGATATATATATATATATATATATATATATATATATATATATATATACATACATATATATATATATATATATATATATATATATATAAATATCACCCACGAAATGCATTTAATACCGAATTCTATCTTGGGAAATACATATCCACTTGGAATTCATTTTATGGTAACAGCTTCTGGCCGGGTGGTGATTCGAACCACCACCTGTACGGCTAGAAACTATGCTTGGCAGGGACCCTACCGACTCAGCTGAGTCGGTAGGGTCCCTGCCAAGCATAGTTTCTAGCCGTACAGGTGGTGGTTCGAATCACCACCCGGCCAGAAGCTGTTACCATAAAATGAATTCCAAGTGGATATGTATTTCCCAAGATAAAATTCGGTATTAAATGCATTTCGTGGGTGATATTTACATTAATTAAAATCACGTGTGCTTGTGATATATGTTCATATATATATATATATATATATATATATATATATATATATATATATATATATATATGACCTTCTTAATCTACTTGAGGTCATAACAATATTGACATTGTATGTAAAAATATATAAACATCCAAAACCGAATCTAAATATAGAAAAAAACAAGTACAAATCGACAAGATACTTAAAAGGCACAATGCAGTAATGAGTAATACCAGGAACAAAAACTCGACCCAGTAACTTATAAAACTCAAGAGGAGTAATTCCAGTAATCATTTCAAGATCATGAATATGTATCGAAGTAATGAGGGTAATCGCTATAATTTCCAACGATACTCTCGAACGTACTCCCGAATTTGGTGGTCAATTAAAATCTAACTAGCCATAAGGCACGGGGAGTACCCAAAGGAGACCTTTTGGGTCCGCGAATAGCTCAATTGAAGTTCTTTTCTTAGGGCTATTTGGAAATTTCCAACCCTTAATCCCCAGGGGTTATTTTTTTTTCAAGCACATTTTGCAGTATATTTTTTTTTTTTAAATTGCTCTAACAGCCTTAATTTTCGTCATAGAGAGGTCAGGTTGGTCTCATTCTCTTGGAAAATGCCTGAAGTTTCTCAAATAATTATCAAAATTATGCAAAAAAAAATTTGAATAGCATTTTTTTGCAAGGACGTACCGGTACGTCCATGGGGGTAAAAGGATGAGTTTTGTGAAACGTACCAGTACGTCCTTTGGGGGTAAAAGGGTTATGAGTAGGAGAGAATAATCATCGCCTTATTGCCTTATTTTTTGTTTGGGTTCCCCCAGGTCCCTCAGTGTGAGGCACCTCATATAGTCACCTAGAAGGCATAAAGGTGAAGGTGTCTGGTTTCGGTTCCAGTTTTATCTGAATAGATGCTCACCAGAACGTCAGCTGGGCATGCCCAACAAACCCCCGCCCCTATGGTGCACAAACCCAATCCCTGTGGTGCACAAACCCAATCCTTGAGGTGCACAAACCTAATCCCTGTGGTGCACAAACCCACTCCCTGTGGTGCACAAACCCCACCCTGTGGTGCACAAACCCACTCCCTGTGGTGCCCAATCCGTAACTGTGGTGCACAAACCCACTCCCTGTGGTGCACAAACCCCACCCTGTGGTGCACAAACCCACTCCCTGTGGTGAACAAACCCACTCCCTGAGGTGCACAAACCCACTCCCCGAGGTGCACAAACCCACTCCCCGAGGTGCACAAACCCACTCCCCGAGGTGCACAAACCCACTCCCCGAGGTGCACAAACCCACTACCTGTGGTGCACAAACCAACCCCCTGTGGTGCACAAACCCTTGCCCTCTGGTGCACAAACCCTTGCCCTCTGGTGCACAAACCCACTCCCTGTGGTGCACAAACCCACTCCCTGTGGTGCACAAACCCACTCCCTGTGGTGCCCAATCCGTAACTGTGGTGCACAAACCCACTCCCTGTGGTGCACAAACCTCACCCTGTGGTGCACAAACCCACTCCCTGAGGTGCACAAACCCACTCCCCGAGGTGCACAAACCCACTCCCCGAGGTGCACAAACCCACTACCTGTGGTGCACAAACCCACTCCCTGAGGTGCACAAACCCACTCCCCGAGGTGCACAAACCCACTACCTGTGGTGCACAAACCAACCCCCTGTGGTGCACAAACCCTTGCCCTCTGGTGCACAAACCCTTGCCCTCTGGTGCACAAACCCAACTCTGAGGTGCACAAACCCACTCCCTGTGGTGCACAAACCCACTCCCTGAGGTGCACAAACCCACTCCCTGAGGTGCACAAACCCACTCCCCGAGGTGCACAAACCCACTACCTGTGGTGCACAAACCAACCCCCTGTGGTGCACAAACCCTTGCCCTCTGGTGCACAAACCCTTGCCCTCTGGTGCACAAACCCAACTCTGAGGTGCACAAACCCACTCCCTGTGGTGCACAAACCCACTCCCTGTGGTGCCCAATCCGTAACTGTGGTGCACAAACCCACTCCCTGTGGTGCACAAACCTCACCCTGTGGTGCACAAACCCACTCCCTGAGGTGCACAAACCCACTCCCCGAGGTGCACAAACCCACTCCCCGAGGTGCACAAACCCACTACCTGTGGTGCACAAACCCACTCCCTGAGGTGCACAAACCCACTCCCCGAGGTGCACAAACCCACTCCCTGAGGTGCAAAAAACCCACTCCCTGTGGTGCAAAAAACCCACTCCCTGAGGTGCACAAACCCACTCCCTGAGGTGCATAAACCCACTCCCTGTGGTGCAAAAAAACCCACTCCCTGTGGTGCAAAAACCCACTCCCTGAGGTGCACAAACCCACTCTTTGTGGTGCACAAACCTACTCTTTGTGGTGCACAAACCCACTCCCTGAGGTGCCCAAAACCCACTCCCTGAGGTGCACAAACCCACTCCCTGAGGTGCACAAACCCACTCCCTGAGGTACACAAACCCACTCCCTGAGGTACACAAACCCACTCCCTGAGGTACACAAACCCACTCCCTGCGGTGCAAAAACCCACTCCCTGTTTTGCACAAACCCACTTCCCTGAGGTGCACAAACCCACTCCCTGAGGTGCACAAACCCACTCCCTGAGGTGCACAAACCCACTCCCTGTGGTGCACAAACCCACTCCCTGTGGTAACCAGCCCCCACCCCCCACCCCCTCTGGTGCCCAACCACAGAAATGTCCTTCCCAGTTAACATCTTAAACTCACTGTCCAGGCTGGGATCGATCTGCTGCCATGAGAATGCTAAGCGAACACGTTACCACTGTACTATAGTCCATTTCT
>NC_090725.1:333539447-333544447 GCF_036898095.1 Palaemon carinicauda
TTTAACTCCCAATATTCTTCTGAGGGCTTTGATCTCAAATCTACAAAATCTGCTGGATATTGTCTTATTGCCATACCCACGATTCACGTCCATACAGTAACACGATCGCACTAAACCGATAAATTGCCTGATTTTTTATATGTAATTTCTATATCAATACCTTAAATTTATGAAATATGATACTATTTTTAAAATATAGATCTTAGTCAAGCAACCTCACCATTCTTCGTGAGCTAAGGAAGGGGTATTTGTGAAGCCTATAAGTCTATCTGCTGATTCATCTGCAACCATTGCTTGACCCTCCTTGGTCCTAGCTTGGGTGGAGAGGGGGCTTGGCGCTAATCATATGAACATATAGTCAGTCTCTAGTACATTGTCCCACTTGACAGGGCAATGCCACTGTGGCCTTGCCTCTGCCATTCGTGAGTGGCCTTTAAACCTTTAAACTGTTAGCTAAAAGACCCACTAACTACTAGTAACGATAACTATAGCAGTTTTTTTCAATGAGGCGCATTTGCACCGACTCGCAGGGGTGGCCATTTTAGCTGGGAAAAATTTCCAAATCGCCAATTGGTTGGACAAAATAATTATTATTATTATTAAATGCTAAGCTACAACCCTAGTTTGGAAAAGCAGAGGCCCCAACAAGGAAAATAGCCCAGTGAGGAAAGGAAATAAGGAGATAAGGAAAAATAAAATATTTTAGGAATAGTAACATTATTAAAATAAATATTTGCTATTTAAACTATAAAAAACCAATCAGCTAGTCTGAAACTTGTCCGAGCTAAAAGGGCACATCTGCGAGTCATTAAAATTGTGCCTCATTAAAAAGAATTTAGTATAATTAATGAAGACGACTCTGTCAGCTAGTCGGAAACTTTTCCGAGCTAAAAGGGCACCCCTGCGAGTCGTTAAAATTGTGCCTCATTAAAAAGAATTTAGTATAGTTAATGAAGACGACTCTGACAGCTAGTCGGAAACTTTTCCGAGCTAAAAGGGCACCCCTGCAAGTCGGTACGAATGTGCCTCATTGAAAAAAATTGAGTATAGTTAATGAAGACTCGGTGCCATAGAAACAAATTTCGATGGCCGACTTCAAAGTCTAAATTAGACACGAGAGCGATAAAGATAACGATAATGTAACCAGATCTGACGTTCGCCAGCCAACGCCCAGACCACAACTAACACCTTTACGTCAACACAGATGACCAGGAACTATTTATCATCGCCAAATTTATCTCAAACAGAAGCAAGCGGTCGTTAATAAGCTTTCATAAATATTCGAGAGATTCTGTATCAATGTAATCTTTCTAATTTGTTTATTTTACTTTCATAATCATATCTTTGAATGCTTTTACTAGAATATTTCATTGTATCAATTTTTTTACCTCTGCTAACGAAATTGGGATGTTATGTTTTCGCCCTTGTTTGTCTGTTTGTTTGTGAACAACTTCCTGGCCATAATTTTACTCAGAGTAGTGTAACTTTCTAGGATTAATTGTTATGTTTGAGTCCTAGGAGTTATGATTACACACAAAAAAAAAAAAAAAAAAAAAAAAAAACATTGGTACAGCTGGCTTCATTAATACCGGTACACTGATGTCTCCTTAGCTTACCATGAAGTGTACCGGAATGAATGAAGCCATCTGTACCATACACTTAACTTTGTAAAGAAATGAGTCGAGTCAGCAGAATAAGAAACATTCAAACCGAGGCAGGATGGTTCGAGAATTTCAAGAAAAGAAACTGGCATCGAACGCTGTGCAATAGGGTGATGTTACATGCTCTGGAGTCTAGGCAGCGAAGGCATTTAAGAATTTAAAATGCTTGTGGATCATCAGTGTCCAAGTGCGATGAGACTGGTCTTATTTTGGAAGATGGCTAGAAGGCCCTTCAGCATAGCAGAAGATAAAGCAATTCACAGCCACAGGCCAATTGAAAGACTGCCCAACCCTGCTGTTTTGTGGGGATTTAAGCATAGAGTGCGATATTATATCTCATCTTGTGTATCACTTGTAGAATTCACAGGGCTTCATATATAATATAATATATATATATATATATATACATGTTATATATATATATTATATATATATATATGTTATATATATATTATATATATATATATGTTATATATATATTATATATATATATGTTATATATATGTTATATATATTATATATATATATATATATGTTATATATATATATATATTATATATATATATGTATATAAAATATATATATACATATATATACTGTATATAAATACATATATATACATTATATATATATTTTTTATACATATATATATATATATATATATATACATAATGTGAAGGTGTCTGGTAACAATGAAAGTTTCATTAGAATAGATTGCTCACCAGAACGTCAGTCGGGCAAGCCCAACCCTCCACTATGGTGCCCAGCCACAGCAGTATCCTCCCCAGTAAAAAGGCTAAACTCACAGTCCCGGGCTGGGATCGATCGATCTGCTGTCATACGAATGCTAGGCAAGCATGTTACCACCTTTTTAGTACAAGATGACAAAGTGGGGGAAAACTAACTAATGAATAGAAGGCTACGGGTATTTTTCCACACACACTTTTAGGGTGATATTCAAATGAATTTATTCATTCTCATGTGGCTTAGGGAATGTATAACATACATGAACATGGTATAAGGATTCTCTCTCTCTCTCTCTCTCTCTCTCTCTCTCTCTCTCTCTCTCTCTCTCTCTCTCTCTCTCTCTCTCAGGGAATGTATAACATACATGAACATGGCATAAGGATCTCTCTCGCTCTCGCTCTCTCTCTCTCTCTCTCTCTCTCTCTCTCAGGGAATGTATAACATACATGAACATGGCATAAGCATGTCCTCTCTCTCCTCTCTCTCTCTCTCTCTCTCTCTCTCCCTCTCCTTCCAAAACATAGTCACGTTCCTCCTAAACATTCAACTCCTGTTGAATGTCCATCCATTGAATAATGCGGTTCTGGCAGGGAACAACTTCTCGTGCACTATCCTTAGCAATCTCTCTCTTAAAAGCCTAAAGCGACTGTCTTAAGATTAGATCTTCCTCTTCCATATTATTAACTATCTTCCTAACTTGAAGGAGGATTTTTTATTACTCGCTACGTTCAAAGTAATAAAAAGCGAGGTTGGGGGGCGCCATTGCAATAATTTGCAATGGTGTAAACAAAAGAATTAGGAATTTTCTGAATTCTATATGTTCAGGTTAAAGGTTTAAAAGTGTCTGGATTCAGTTCGTTTCATCAGAATAGATGCTCACCAGAACGTCAGCCAGGCAAGCCCAACTCCCTACAGTGGTGCCCAACCATAGCTGCAGTGGCCTCCCCAGTAAACAGCTTAAACTCACGGTCCCGCAGGGATCGATCTGCTGCATCCGAATGCTAGGCGATAACGTTGGAACAGTACTACATAAGAGGCTAGTGCCATATATCCTACAACGAGTTGTATTATGTGATATAAACTAAGAACAAACTGTCACGCGTGCAACAGAAGACAGCTAAAGTGTTACTACTTACTAACAACATGAACTGATGTTGACGCTTTAATATTATTGCGGTTGTAAAGGTTTATGTCGTTTTAATATTGTTGCTTATTACTATCCTTTCTGTATCTTAGGGTCTTCCTCCTACACTTCAATTGTTCAATGTTACTTTGTACTGGTTAACTATTGTCATTTGAAAATGATTTCATCTACGCTAGTCAACTTGACAAGTTAACTCTTGTTATTTAAAAATGATTTCATCTACGCTAGTCAACTCGACAAGTTAACTCTTACTTGAAAATGATTTCCTCTACGCTAGTCAACTTGACAAGTTAACTCTTACTTGAAAATGATTTCATCTACGCTAATCAACAACACTAACGTTAAAATAAATTTGTTAACATTAAAATTTCCAAACCTTTCTTAAAATAAACTACATTTTCCACTTAATTACGTAAAAAATAAGAAAAAAAAAAGAAAACACTATTTAAGGAAAGTTTGTTCTCATCAACATCATACACAAACTTTTACATAATCCTTAAAACATTCTTTCCCACATCCTATATTTTCTACAGCAATAAATCACATTATAATGAAATTTTGAAACCACCTGACATTGAGAATTGAAATAAACTTACATATGAGGAAATAAGGAACTATCTATCTCATAGACACCAACATAAACCTGGACTAGCTTATTTTTAACTTGGTTTACTTGAAGGCCCCATAGAAATTCGTAACAGGGTCCAGGATCCGAAATAGGCTTCAAAACTCTCCCAGCTCCTTGTTCGACTCGAAGTTGTCTCACGTCATCAGTAGAAAAGTTAAATGCTTTCCTGTCAGAGCTCCAAAAGGTCCTTAGTCTCTCTTTAAGGAGAAATATGGAATACCAGTACATTCCTAAATCGGCTTCAAATTGTCATTCATCTTCGAGCAGAAATGTTAGAAAAGGTAAAAAGATATTGTTTATTTTATTCCAGAGAACAATTATAGCTATTGATTGTTTACCTAATTCAACTAGCTCATTCATAGAGAAACCTCTACAGTTTCCTAGACCTAACATTGTCTTCATACAACGTTTTTTATGACCTGGAGAGTACATATTAATTTTTTCTTTACTTTACTTATTTTAAGGGTAGTTTTTATAGTCCTATACAGCAGGGGAACCCTACTCTCTACAGAACCTTCAGTCATTTCATCACGTTCGTTCGAAAGCATTCAACATTACACAACGCATATTACTTATTTATTGCCATCACCTCTGTACCATGGTCTTCCACTTTCTTGGCGTCGAGTTCTCTTTCTTGGGGGTACACTCGGACAGTCTATTCTATCTTATTTCTCTTCCCCTTGTTTTGTTTAAGTTTTTATGATTTATATCAGAAATATTTATTTCAATGTTGTTACTGTTATTAAAATATTCTATTTTTCCTCGTTTCCTATCCTCATTGGGCTATTTTCCCTGTTGGGGGCCCCTGGGCTTATACCAT
>NC_090725.1:333559447-333561947 GCF_036898095.1 Palaemon carinicauda
TCAGACATGTCCTTATGGTTATGATTTATACAACGAAAACAACAACACGAACAACAACAACAACAAAAGCAGCCGTTTCTACTTGCAGGATAAAGGCCTCAGACATGTCCTTATGGTTATGATTTATACAACGAAAACAACAACACGAACAACAACAACAACAACAAATGCAGCCGTTTCTACTCCACTGCAGGATAAAGGCCTCAGACATGTCCTTATGGTTATGATTTATACAACGAAAACAACAACACGAACAACAACAACAACAAATGCAGCCGTTTCTACTCCACTGCAGGATAAAGGCCTCAGACATGTCCTTATGGTTATGATTTATACAACGAAAACAACAACACGAACAACAACAACGAAAACAACAACACGAACAACAACAACAACAACAACAAATGCAGCCGTTTCTACTCCACTGCAGGATAAAGGCCTCAGACATGTCCTTATGGTTATGATTTATACAACGAAAACAACAACACGAACAACAACAACGAAAACAACAACACGAACAACAACAACAACAACAACAAATGCAGCCGTTTCTACTCCACTGCAGGATAAAGGCCTCAGACATGTCCTTATGGTTATGATTTATACAACGAAAACAACAACACGAACAACAACAACGAAAACAACAACACGAACAACAACAACAACAACAACAAATGCAGCCGTTTCTACTCCACTGCAGGATAAAGGCCTCAGACATGTCCTTATGGTTATGATTTATACAACGAAAACAACAACACGAACAACAACAACGAAAACAACAACACGAACAACAACAACAAATGCAGCCGTTTCTACTTGCAGGATAAAGGCCTCAGACATGTCCTTATGGTTATGATTTATACAACGAAAACAACAACACGAACAACAACAACGAAAACAACAACACGAACAACAACAACAAATGCAGCCGTTTCTACTTGCAGGATAAAGGCCTCAGACTTGTCCTTATGGTTATGATTTATACAACGAAAACAACAACACGAACAACAACAACAACAACAACAAAAGCAGCCGTTTCTACTCCACTGCAGGATAAAGGCCTCAGACATGTCCTTATGGTTATGATTTATACAACGAAAACAACAACACGAACAACAACAACAACAACAACAAAAGCAGCCGTTTCTACTCCACTGCAGGATAAAGGCCTCAGACATGTCCTTATGGTTATGATTTATACAACGAAAACAACAACACGAACAACAACAACAACAACAACAAATGCAGCCGTTTCTACTCCACTGCAGGATAAAGGCCTCAGACATGTCCTTATGGTTATGATTTATACAACGAAAACAACAACACGAACAAGAACAACAAAAGCAGCCGTTTCTACTCCACTGCAGGATAAAGGCCTCAGACATGTCCTTATGGTTATGATTTATACAACGAAAACAACAACACGAACAACAACAACAACAACAAATGCAGCCGTTTCTACTCCACTGCAGGATAAAGGCCTCAGACTTGTCCTTATGGTTATGATTTATACAACGAAAACAACAACACGAACAACAACAACAACAACAAATGCAGCCGTTTCTACTCCACTGCAGGATAAAGGCCTCAGACTTGTCCTTATGGTTATGATTTATACAACAAAAACAACAACACGAACAACAACAACAACAACAAATGCAGCCGTTTCTACTCCACTGCAGGATAAAGGCCTCAGACTTGTCCTTATGGTTATGATTTATACAACAAAAACAACAACATGAACAACAACAACAACAACAAATGCAGCCGTTTCTACTCCACTGCAGGATAAAGGCCTCAGACATGTCCTTATGGTTATGATTTATACAACGAAAACAACAACACGAACAACAACAACAACAACAAATGCAGCCGTTTCTACTTGCAGGATAAAGGCCTCAGACATGTCCTTATGGTTATGATTTATACAACGAAAACAACAACACGAACAACAACAACAACAACAACAAATGCAGCCGTTTCTACTCCACTGCAGGATAAAGGCCTCAGACATGTCCTTATGGTTATGATTTATACAACGAAAACAACAACACGAACAACAACAACAACAACAAATGCAGCCGTTTCTACTCCACTGCAGGATAAAGGCCTCAGACATGTCCTTATGGTTATGATTTATACAACGAAAACAACAACACGAACAACAACAACAACAACAAATGCAGCCGTTTCTACTCCACTGCAGGATAAAGGCCTCAGACTTGTCCTTATGGTTATGATTTATACAACGAAAACAACAACACGAACAACAACAACAACAACAAATGCAGCCGTTTCTACTTGCAGGATAAAGGCCTCAGACATGTCCTTATGGTGATGATTTATACAACAAAAACAACAACACGAACAACAACAACAACAACAAGAAATGCAGCCGTTTCTACTTGCAGGATAAAGGCCTCAGACATGTCCTTATGGTTATGATTTATACAACGAAAACAACAACACGAACAATAACAACAACAACAAATGCAGCCGT
>NC_090725.1:333569447-333586947 GCF_036898095.1 Palaemon carinicauda
GTGATTTTTAATTAACAACTGTGATGAAACTCTAACCGAATAAAAAAACATAAGTTCGAGAGCAGATTTCTGTGTTGTGCTATTATCCTACATATCAATTTCTTGGAATTTAATACTTATCTACAAATACCAACATGATATTCTAAACAACAACAACAACAACATGAGCAACAAAAACAACAACAGCAACCACAACAACAACAACAACAAGATGAAGATGGTTCATGGCACTAAGCGATTAAAAATTCTCAGTTCATAATAATAATAACAATAATAATAACAACAACAACAATAATAATAATAATAATAATAATAATAATGATAATAATAATAAGAATAATGATAATAACAACAATAATAATAATAATAATAATAATAATAATAATAATAATAATAATAATAAAAAAATAGTAATAATAATAATAATAATAATAATAATAATACAAAAATAAAATGCAGTTGTAAAATATATATTTTAAGTCTAGTTTTCTTACCATCAACGTTTGGAACTTACACCTTCCAATATATGAAACTGTAAGCAATCATAACAATCATAATAATTTCTTTATAATATTGATAATAATAATAATAATAATAATAAGCCAATAGTTACCGTCGCTTACCTGTCATATAATAATAATAATAATAATAATAACAATAATATTTCCTGTGAACGAAATAACACCCAAACATCATTTTGATTGTTATTTACTTTATTTTGTAGTTTATTTTTCTCCTTATTTCCTATCCTCACCGGGCTATTTTTCCTGTCGGAGCCCTAATGCTTATAGCATCCTGCTTTTCCAACTAGGGTTGTAACTTAGCAAGAAATAATAATAATAATAATAATAATAATAATAATAATAATAATGATGATGCTGATTATAATAATACAAGGGATATTTTAAATTCATCATTAATGTTAATTTCATAGGCCTACCAATTCAATAAATAGCCTACTCAGTGTTGATAATTTTTCAATTGCATTCATTACATGAAGATAGTTCTGTCGGATATTCTTTCGACAATTTTCGACATTGTCACCACTTATACGTCATTGTTTTTATAATGACATCGACATTTTTAAGTTATGAAATATATAATACGAGTAAATCAAATGGGATTTCCATTCATACGAAATATGAACACCTCAATTCATATAAGCTTTGAGTTTTACTTACTTAAATCTATATATTTTTTTTTCCATGTATGAAGATACGCTATGACCTTGTAGGTCATTCTTCGAAGGTCACACACAAATAATAAACACAATAAACGAATAGTAGAGAGCGAAGCCATTCTGAATGGTGGTGAGTTGGGTCTCTAAAGCAGAGTTGCCAGGTTGTCCTTTTTTCGGGCCACGAAAACCACCCTCCATATTTGGGCTTTTTTACGTGGTAGATACCTAAATTTGAACTTTTTTAAATTAGTTAGCCTCAAATACTATATTTTCGGCCTTTTTCTACGATTAGGTTGGCCTTTTAAAGCTTTTTAAAGCTGCAGTTCATCAGACGTTGGCCATTTTCTCATTTGGAAAACCTGGCAACACTGCTCTAAAGTCTTGATCTTTGTAGCAGAGAAGAAGAAGCTGTTCCATGTAGCTATGGCAACCTATAAGACCAACAACATTACCATTTTCTATGGCTGTGCTTGAAGCGACAGGTGACAGAGACATAGAAAACGAACTAGATCAGACTGCAAGCAGGGACTAAATTATAAAGTGTGAAGTAAGAAGTGACATGTATGCAATTTCGACTTATTATTACACACCTATGGAGAGAGAGAGAGAGAGAGAGAGAGAGAGAGAGAGAGAGAGAGAGAGAGAGAGAGAGAGAGAGAGAGAGAGCAAACTCCACACGCTTGAATCTTCCTTACTGACAGATATCTCAAAAACACAAACTTTCCCCTTACGTTATTTTTAACTGGACTCTTGGACAGAAGGGACCTATACCAGGAAGGAGCCAGTGGCACAAGAACTTTCCAGGAGGGCGACAGTGCCAGGAGAACTTTCCAGGAGGATGCCAGTGCCAGGGGAACTTTCCAGGAGGATGCCAGTGCCAGAACTTTCCAGGAGGATGCCAGTGCCAGGGGAACTTTCCAGGAGGGCGTCAGTGCCAGGAGAACTTTCCAGGAGGATACCAGTGCCAGGGGAACTTTCCGGGAGGGCGTCAGTGCCAGGAGAACTTTCCAGGAGGGCGTCAGTGTCAGGAGAAATTTCCAGGAGGGCGACAGTGCCAGGAGAACTTTCCAGGAGGATGCCAGTGCCAGGGGAACTTTCCTGGAGGGCGTCAGTGCCAGGAGAACTTTCTAGAAGTCCGTTAGTGCCAGGAGAACTTTCCAGGAGGGCGTTAGTGCCAGGAGAACTTTCCAGGAGGGCGTCAGTGCCAGGAGAACTTTCTAGAAGTCCGTTAGTGCCAGGAGAACTTTCCAGGAGGGCGTCAGTGCCAGGAGAACTTTCCAGGAGGGCGTCAGTGCCAGGAGAACTTTCTAGAAGTCTGTTAGTGCCAGGAGAACATTCCAGGAGGGCGTCAGTATCAGGAGAACATTCCAGGAGGGCGACAGTGCCAGGAGAACTTTCCAGGAGGATGCCAGTGCCAGGGGAACTTTCCTGGAGGGCGTCAGTGCCAGGAGAACTTTTTAGAAGTCCGTTAGTGCCAGGAGAACTTTCCAGGAGGGCGTCAGTGCCAGGAGAACATTCCAGGAGGGCGTCAGTGCCAGGAGAACTTTCCAGGAGGGCGACAGTGCCAGGAGAACTTTCTAGAAGTCCGTTAGTGCCAGGAGAACATTCCAGGAGGGCGTCAGTGTCAGGAGAACTTTCCAGGAGGGCGACAGTGCCAGGAGAACTTTCCAGGAGGGCGTCAGTGCCAGGAGAACTTTCCAGGAGGGCGACAGTGCCAGGAGAACTTTCCAGAGGGCGTCAGTGCCAGGAGAACTTTCCGGGAGGGCGTCAGTGCCAGGAGAACTTTCCAGGAGGATACCAGTGCCAGGGGAACTTTCCGGGAGGGCGTCAGTGCCAGGAGAACTTTCCAGGAGGATACCAGTGCCAGGGGAACTTTCCAGGAGGGCGTCAGTGCCAGGAGAACTTTCTAGGAGTCCGTTAGTGCCTGGAGAACTTTCTAGGAGGGCATCAGTGCCAGGAGAACTTTCCAGGAGGGCGTCAGTGCCAGGAGAAATTTCTAGGAGTCCGTTAGTGCTAGGAGAACTTTCTAGGAGGGCATCAGTGCCAGGAAAACTTTCCAGGAGGGCGTCAGTACCAGGAAAACATTCTAGGAATCCGTTAGTGCCAGGAGAACTTTCTATGAGGGCCTCCGTGCCAGGAGAACTTTCCAGGAGGGCGTCAGTGCCAGGAGAACTTTCCAGGAGGGCGTCAGTGCCAGGAGAACTTTCCAGGAGGGCGAGAGTGCCAGGAGAACTTTCCAGGAGGGCGACAGTGCCAGGAGAACTTTCTAGGAGTCCGTTAGTGCCAGGAGAACTTTCCAGGAGGGCGTCAGTGCCAGGAGAACTTTCCGGGAGGGCGTCAGTGCCAGGAGAACTTTCCAGGAGGGCGTCAGTGCCAGGAGAACTTTCCAGGAGGGCGTCAGTGCCAAGAGAACTTTCCAGGAGGGCGTCAGTGCCAGGAGAACTTTCCAGGAGGGCGTCAGTGCCAGGAGAACTTTCCAGGAGGGCGTCAGTGCCAGGAGAACTTTCCAGGAGGGCGTCAGTGCCAGGAAAAACATTCTAGGAGTGCGGGAACAAAACGTACCCTTAAAACTATATTTCTTACAAACTAAATTATATAAAATCCTCCTCCACAAACCAAGAGAGAGAGAGAGAGAGAGAGAGAGAGAGAGAGAGAGAGAGAGAGAGAGAGAGAGAGAGAGAGAGATACTTTTAGATCACTGATATATTTCTAAATACAAGAAAAGTTTGGATTGGAGTTCTCTTGCTTGAGGGCACACTCGGGCATGCTGTTCTATCTTATTTCTCTTCTTGTCTTTTTTTGAAGTTTTTATAGTTTATATGTGAAGGATCTATTTTAATGTTCTTCTCTTGTAGCTTATTTCCTTATTTCCTTTCCTCACAGGACTATTTTTCCCTGTTGGAGCCCTTGGGCTTATATATAGCATCTTGCTTTTCCAACAAGGGTTATAGCCTAGCTTGTAATAATAATAATAATAATAATAATAATAATAATAATAATAAAAATAGTAACAGCATCAACAACAACAACAACAACAACAATATTAATAATAATAGTAATAATAATAATAATAATAATAATAATAACAACAACAGCAACAATATCAATAATAATATTATTAATAACATCAACAACAACAACAACAACAACAATAATAATAATAACAATAATAATAATAATAATAACAACAACAGCAACAATATTATCAATAATAATATTAATAATAATAACATCAACAACAACAACAACAATAATAATAATAAAAATAACAACAACAACATACCTTATGGTCCTATCAAAATGAACAAACGCATATCTCTAAACACATGATAAAAAAAATCGAAACAAAACAAATTCTCTAATTGTAAAAAAATTCTCCCTGAACCGTAGGAGGTCACCTTTTGGCAAAGGTGCCTCGCGTAGCCTTTGTCAAGGCTCGCGAAGCCTTTGTCAAGGCAGAGCCTAAGTAAATGACATTGTGGCAAATGATGGCCTGTGTCAATACCCATCAGTGCTATTAACTTGGAGGAATTCCTCCAAGGCTATTAACCATCATTACTGCGACGCCTTCACCTGAGTCAAGGTTAGTGTTTTTTTTTTATATGTTTGCCTTTTCTTGTTTTACCCATAAAACTATATTATTATTATTATTATTATTATTATTATTATTATTATTATTATTATTATTATTGTTTTTGTATTTTTTGTTGTTATTATTATTATTATTATTATTATTATTATTATTATTATTATTATTGTTGTTGTTGTTGTTGCTGTTATTATTATTATTATTATTATTATTATTATTATTATTATTATTGTTGTTGTTATTGTTTTTGTTGTTGTTATTACCTGCTAAGTTACAACCCTAGTTGGAAAAGCAGGATGCTATAAGCCCAAGGGCTCCAACAGGGAAAAAATAGTCCAGTGAAGAAAGGAAATAAGGAAATAAACTACAAGAGAAGTTTAAGAATAAAAACATTTAAATAAATCCTGCATATATAAACTATAAAAACTTTAAAATAACAAGAGGAAGAGAAATAAGATAGAACAGTGTGCCCGAGTGTACCCTCAAGCAAGAGAACTCTACCCTAAGGCAGTGGAAGACCATGGTACAGAGGTTATGGTACTACTCAAGAGTAGAGAATAATGGTTTGATTTTGGAGTGTCCTTCTTCTAGAAGTTTTAATTCAGCTGTGACCAGGCTGTGGAATGATCTTCCTAATAAGGCAGTTGAATCGGAGGAACTTCTAAAGTTCAAACTTGCAGCAAATGTTTTTATGATGAAAGGGATGATATAAGTCTCTTTTTATAGTTTATATGTGAAAGCTATATTTTAATAGTTACTGTTCTTAACATCTATTTTGATTGTTCATTACTTCACATATAGTTTATTTCCTGATTTCCTTTCCTCACTGAGCTATTTTTCCTCTGTCAGAGTCCTTGGGCTTATAGCATCCTGCTTTTCCCATTAGAGTTTTAGCTTAGGTAATAATGATAATAATAATAATAATAATAATAATAATAATAATAATAATAATAATAACAATAATACATTCGCTTATGTAGTGAAATCAACCATTTATTCCTCGAGAGAGAGAGAGAGAGAGAGAGAGAGAGAGAGAGAGAGAGAGGGAGAGAGAGAGAGAGAGCCCTTGCCTATTTTCCCTGTTGGAGCCCTTGGGCTTATAGCATCCTGCTTTTCCTATTAGAGTTGTAGCTTAGATATCATTAATAATAATAATAATAATAATAATAATAATAATAGTAAAGAATAATAATAATAATAATAATAGTGAAGTCAACCATTTACTCCTCAAGAGAAGAGAAGAGAGAGAGAGAGAGAGAGAGAGAGAGAGAGAGAGAGAGAGAGAGAGAGAGAGAGAGAGAGAGAGAGAGAGAGAGAGGTCAATTTAATTGCAACCACAAGGCACACTAAATCACTCCGATCCACAATCACAGAAAAACAAATGATGTCCCGAGTCAACAACATGCAATTAGATCTAAGATGGATAGAGGATGATCGGGGCTGGAAACTGGAAACTGGAACCAGAACGCAATGAGAAGATAAAAGCTAAACGCAATTAACGACAGGGTAAGTGAAGCCTACACAATGACGTGTGCAACCACGAACATGATCTTACAATGAACTCTGACATTGTAAGCAACTATTCATCATCATCATCTCCTCCTACGCCTATTGAAGCAAGGGGCCTCGGTTAGATTTCGCCAGTCGTCTCTATCTTGAGCTTTTAATTCAATACATCTCCATTCATCCTCCCCTACTTCGCACTTCATAGACCACAGCCATGTATGCCTCGGTCTTCCAACTCTTCTAGTGCCTTGTATAAAGATATCATCATCATCTCCTCCTCCTACGCCTATTGACGTAGAGGGCCTCGGTTAGATTTCGCCAGCCGTCTATATCGTGAGCTTTTAATTCAATACTTCTCCATTCATCATCTCATACTTAGCACTTCATAGACCATAGCCATGTATGCCTCGGTCTTCCAATTCTTCTAGTACCTTGTATAAAGATATCATCATCATCATCATCATCTCCTCCTACGCCCATTGACGCAAAGGGCCTCTGTTAGATTTCACCAGTCCTCTCTATCTTGAGATTTTAATTCCATACTTCTTCTCCATTCATCATCTCCTATTTCGCACTTCATAGTCCACAGTCATGTAGGCCTGGGTCTTCCAAATCTTCTAGTGCCTTGTATAAAGATATCATCATCATCATCATCATCTCCTCCTACGCCTATTGACGCAAAGGGCCTCGGTTAGATTTCGCCAGTCGTCTATATCTTGAGCTTTTAATTGAATACTTCTCCATTCATCATCTACTACTTCGCACTTCATAGCCCTCAGACATGTAGGTCTGGGTCTTCCAACTCTTCTAGTACCTTGTATAAAGATATCATCATCATCATCATCTCCTCCTACGCCTATTGACGCAAAGGGCCTCGGTTAGATTTCGCCAGTCGTCTCTATCTTGAGCTTTTAATTCAATACTTCTCCATTCATCATCTTCTACTTAGCACTTTATAGTCCTCAGCCATGTAGGCCTGGGTCTTCCAATTCTTCTAGTGCCTTGTGGAGCCTAACTGAACGTTTTTAACAATTAGTTTAAAGAAAGCATTTGGAATTTATAGCATATATAGTCTTTGGTAGTGACATAGCCTCTGTACCATGGTCTTCCACTGTCTTGGGGCAGGGTTCTCTTGCTTGAGGGTACACCCGGGCACACTTTTCCTTCTTATATCTATTCCTCTTGTTATTTTAAGTTTTTATAGTTTATATATGAAAGATCTATTTTAATGTTATTACTGTTCTAAAAACATTTTACATTGTTCATTACTTCTCTTGTAGTTTATTTATTTTCTTCTTCCCTCACTGGGCTACTTTTCTCTGTTGGAGCCCATGGGCTTATAGCATCCTGCTTTTCCAACTAGGGTTGTAGCTTGGATAGTATTAATAATATTAATAATAGAAGACACCCAATGTAAGCAATGTTATCATTTATTAAGATATTTTTACAAATTTATTATGTAAAAACAGGACATTAGAGAAAACAGGTTTTTATTGCAACACCACATAACTCGTAATATATATATATATATATATATATATGTGTGTGTGTGTGTGTATATATATATGTATATATATACACACACACACACATATATATATATATATATACTGCAAATATATATATACACATATATATTATATATATATATATATACATGTACAGTATATGTATGTATATATATATATATATATATATATATATATATCTTCAGAAGAAAACAAGGGAAATTATCAAAGACATGAACACCTCTTGATTTTACCTGTGAAATTATTATTATTATTATTATTATTATTATTATTATTATTATTATTATTATCATACTGGAAAAAAACCTTAAAATGGATTTTCGGTCGCACATCATAAGCAATAATAATAATAATAATAATAATAATAATAATAATAATAATAATTACTGCACTGTAATTGTTCAGTGACCACTTTCCTCTTGGTAAGGGTAGAAGAGACTCTAGCTATGGTAAGCAGCTCTTCTAGGGGAACACTACAAAATCAAACCATTGTTCTCTAGTCTTGGGTAGTGCCATAGCCTCTGTTCCATGGTATTCCACTGCCTTGGGTTAGAGTTCTCTTGCTTGAGGGTACAGTCGTGTACACTATTCTATGTAATTGCTCTTCTTGTTTTGTTAAAGATTTTTTATAGTTTATAGACATATTTATTTTAATGTTACCATTCTTAGAATATTCTATTTAACCTTGTTTCCTTTCCTCACTGGGCTATTTTCCTTGTTGGGGCCCCTGGATCTATAGCATCCTGCCTTTCCAACTTGGGTTATAGCTTAGCAATTAATAATAATAATAATAATAATAATAATAATAATAATAATAATAATAATAATAGATGTTTTTATAGAGATTGTTCTTTGTATTTTAGTAAGTTATGCCGTTTTGTAGATATTATTATTATTATTATTATTATTATTATTATTATTATTATTATTTATAAATGCACTCAGTACTAAATGCATTAATAATACAGCCGGTAGAATGCATCGAGAGAACCTCTATGTAAATAAAAACGCGCAGAGAATAATAACTGAACCTTTCCTCTTTGCATTAAAAAGAACCCCACCTACCTAGTCTCATGGTCTCATAAAAAGAAAAAAAAAAAAAAAACTACCCACCTCATAAATCCAACCCACAACTCATCTTTCCATCCCACTTTTCCCCACAAGGTAGAACCAAGTGGGACCAATACGTCGTCTGCTGCATGCCATCACGTATGCCTTCCCTACCAGGGTTCAGGGAGTTGCCAGTTTGCCTTTATTTCAGGTCAAATAAACCAATCAAATTTGGCCTTTTTAAAATTAGTTGGGCTTTGGTCTTATCAAGAAAAAAGGAGGGTCTTAAATACCATACTTTTGGCCTTTTTCAACTAATGGGTTGGGCCTTTATAAAGCTGTGGTTGATTAAAAGATGGCCTTTTTCTCATCTAGAAAATCTGGCAACCTGACAGAGCTGCCAAAGGTGGATTTGTAGGGCTATTTACGGAAAAATAAAACTAATAAGTTATCTCCATCATTTCTATTTCCGATTTCTGACTTAGGAAAATAGTTCCGCATAGTTATCAAGGTTGGAAAAACTATTTTTGGTATATGAACCTGTTTTAAATTTCTAATAAAAAGTCTATGCTTTTATATCATGGTTTTGGCATCTAAATCTTTTTTTTTTTATAACATAAATTCTATGCTTTTATATCAAAGTTTTGGCATATAAATCTGTTTTTTTATATCTCTTTTATAAAATCTATGCCTTTATATCCAGGTTTTGGCATAGGCTATAAATCTGTTTTTTATATCTAATGTAAAGTCTATGCTTTTATATCTCTCAATCTGTACTGTAGTTTGAACTAAAACTAACATAACCAAAGTATAGAAAGAATATATTTGGTTAATGTGGATGATATTTTGTTGGTTTTAGGTACCACATTAAAGGCCGTTTTCCTTCCCAGGCGGAATTCATGGGCACAGCCAGTGGCAACACTGAATCTTGATGCCAGTTAACCACCCGTTCTTACCCCAAGCGCGTAAAACAAATCTTAAGTTTGTGACCACCCATCCGCCCACTTACCGCATTCCACCTGTGATTTGGGCGGTATGCCGGTATCCACTGTCCGCTAATACCGCTGGGATGACCCTTATATAATCGATTTAGCGTTGAGAATAGAGAATGTTTGCCCTTTTCTCTTGAGGATCTAATTTAATGTTGTTACTGTTCTTGAAATATTTTAGTTTTGATTGTTTATTCTTCTCTTGTAGATTATATCCTTGTTTCCTTTCCTCACTGGGCTATTTTTCAATGTTAGAGCCCTTGGGCTTATAGCATCTTGCTTTTACAACTGGGGTTATAGCATCTAATTTAATGTTTTTACTGTTCTTGAAATATTTTAGTTTTAATTGTGTATTCTTCTCTTGTAGTTTATTCATTTCCTTGTTTCCCTTCCTCACTGGGCTATTTTTCAATGTTAGAGCCCTTGGGCTTATAGCATTTTGCTTTTACAACTGGGGTTATAGCCTAGCTTGTAATAATAATAATAATAATAATAATAATAATAATAATAATAATAATAATAATAATAATAATAATAATAATAATAATAAGTGAGCAAATATTAAGTTTGCTCAGCTATGAAAACCAGACTGAAAGAGAGAGAGAGAGAGAGAGAGAGAGAGAGAGAGAGAGAGAGAGAGAGTGCAGCTGAACGAAAAGAAACAAGAAGAGATAGCAATTGCTGCAGAAGAATCTTAACCACAAAAAGGGAATATATTATTATCATTATTATTATTATTATTATTATTATTATTATTATTATTATCATCATTACTTGCTAAGCTATAACCCTAGATGGAAAAGCAGGATGCTATAAGCCCAAAGGCTCCAACAGGGAAAAATAGTCCAGTGAGGAAAGGAAACAGGGAAATAAGTAAACTACAAGAGAAATAATAAACAATTAAAATAATACATTTTACAAACACTAACAACATTGAATTACACCTATCATATATAAACTATTAAAAAACAAGATAGAATAGAGTGCCCGAGTGTACTGTACATAATGTACATGTACTCACAAGAATGAGTGCCCGAGTGTACTGTACATATACTGTACATACTGTACATGTACTCACAAGAATGCAGGTAACAGAAGAAAAATATGAACTTCAATACTTCAGGAATTCATAATCCTTCCAACAGGAGAAAAAAAAGAAAAAAAAAAGAGTAAAAGATTGCAAAATTCAACTCCCAAGATAAAAAGAATATCACGGATAACACGTAACAGAAATAACAAAACTCGTTCTTTTAGAGGTGAAGGAAATAATGTTCACCAGAGCGGAAAAGTGGTGGTTGTATGCGTCAAGCAATGGGGCAAAAAAGAAGATATATATATATATATATATGTGTGTGTGTGTGTGTGTAAATATATATGTATATATATATATATATATGTGTGTATATATATGTATATATATATATATTAATATATATATATATATATATATATTATATATATATATTATATATATATATATATGTGTGTGTGTATATATATGTATATATATATATATATATATACTGTATATATATATATATATATATATATAGCCTATATATATATGAACCATGTTGCCAATATTTTTGTTTTACAAAAATATTAAGTATCAAGGACAAAAAAAAAAAAAAAAAACCTCACCAGATGATGATACTTATATGTAGTCATATAAAAAATGAATAAAAATAAAAATATTCTTTTACAGGTAAAGGAAATCATGTACAACAAAGCGAAATAGTAGTGGTTGTAAGCGCCAAGCAGACGAAAAAAAAAAAAAAAAAATAATGTTGCCAAGATTTTTTGTTTTACAAAAATATTCAGTTTCAAAAAAAAAAGAAAAAAAAAAGCTCACTAGATGATGGTACTATGCAATCATATTAATGAAATAATTGGAAGCCACTAATATTTCGTAATAATTCACTGGGTACACCTTTCTAACTTTAGTATAATCACCGTTGACAGAGTTATATATTCCCTCTCTAAGTTTTTGCTAACTCCCAATTGCTATTATTAAAATGCATACTAAATACGTATAAAATTGAATTTAATAACTTTGACCGGATGGACAAGTTCCTACATAAGTCGCTCACTGCTAGTTCAGTAGTAACGTGTTCGCTTAGCATTAAGTATTGAGAGAGAGAGAGAGAGAGAGAGAGAGAGAGAGAGAGAGAGAGAGAGAGAGAGAGAGATGCTACTTTTTATCATTTTCCATTTACACCTGATCATAGCTTATATGGCTAGTTCAATGGTAACGTGTTCACCTAGCATTAAATATTGAGAGAGAGAGAGAGAGAGAGAGAGAGAGAGAGAGAGAGATGCTACTTTTTATCATTCTCCATTTACACCTGATCATATTCCTGAATACTCTACGCTTGGATAAGAAGGGTGTGAATTGCGTTAAAGTATGGCTCTCAATTTACAATTCTCTTCTCGGGGAGCTGCTAATGGAGTTTTATAGCTTGGCATTGAATACAATGAAAGAGACAAGGCTATGCTGCTTGGTGAGGGAAAAGGACGCTCGTTTCACATGAGCGGATTGATACCGCGCGGAAAACTGCGCGGATTAGAAATCAATGATCATCAATGATGCCGCTTCACACGAGTGGATTGATACCGCGCTGTTCTGTCCATGCGGATTAGAAATCAATGGAGATCAATGAGGCCGCTTCACACGAGCGGATTGATACCGCGCTGTTCTGTCCATGCGGATTAGAAATCAATGGAGATCAATGAGGCCGCTTCACACAAGCGGATTGATACCACGCGGGTCTGTCGGCGCAGATTAGAAATTAATGGAGATCAATGAGGATGCTTCACACAAGCGGATTGATACCGCGTGGTTCTGTTAGCGCAGGTTGGAAATCAATGGCAATCAATGAGGCTGCTTCCCACGAGCGGATTGATATCGCGCGGTTCTATCGGCGCGGATTAGAAATCAATGATCATCAATGATGCCGCTTCACACGAGCGGATTGATACCGCGTGGTTCTGTCCGAGCTGATTAGAAATCAATGAAAATCAATGAAGCCGCTTCACACGAGCGGATAAAAATCAATGAAGATCAATGAGGCTGCCTCACACGAGCGGATTAGAAATCAATGAAGATCAATGCAGCCCTTCACATGCTGCCCACTCGGAAGAATTTCCGAGCGGTAGTGATTTAATTGCAGCATGCATTGCTAATCTGCGCGGTTCCAATGTAGAGACTTATAGAAACTACGAGACCGCTCGGGAAAAATCCTTTCGTGTGAAGATATGCCACCTAACAAGCGACAATATTTCCGTACGGAAAAAAACCGCACGTGTAAAGCGAACCTAAATATACCGCATGCATTATAAGTACATATCGGATACCATCGTCTATATTTCTTGATACTCATCAATATAAACATAGAAAGTATGAAGAGTTAACGTTTTTTAAAAACATTATAAGGCTGAGAAATAGGATACGAAATAACACTGGATTTACTTCGTAATATTAATGACGAGACCTCAAAAGTAGATAATTTTAAAGGTTTAGAAGGTTACTCATGAATGGCAGAGTTAAGGGGCAGTGATAATACCGTAGCTAGCAGGACAATACCCTAGAGAATAACCATATATACATATGAGCCTACTCCCAAGCCTACTCTCCACCCAAGCTAACACCAGGGAGGTTCAAGTAATGGCGGCTGATGTTAAAAGGTAGACCTGTAGGCCCCTAAAACTACTATCCTTAGCTTACAAGGATGGTGAGGTTACAGACACTACAAGAAACTATCGACCTCAATCGGGAGTCGAACGCCAAGTCCGGCCGATCTCGAGGCATGAACATAGGTTGGCCAGGGCACCAGCCACCTGTTGAGATACTACCACTAGTGAGTTTTGGGGTCCTTTTGACTGGCCAGACTGTTCTACATTTGATCCTTTTCTCTCTTCCCTTTGCTTACATATTCTCCTCTGTTCTCTTACACCTGACAACGCTGATATTACCAAACAATTCTTACTCATCCAAGGGGTTACTGGCACTGTAATTGTTCAGTGACTACTTTCCTCTTGGTAAGGGTAGAAGAGACTCTTTAGCTATAATAAGCAGCTCTTCTAGGAGAAGGACACTCCGAAATCAAACCAATGATCTCTAGTCTTGGGTAGTGCCATAGCCTCTGTACCATGGTCTTCCACTGTCTTGGGTTAGAGTTCTCTTGCTTGAGGGTACTGGCACACTATTCTATTTAATCTATCTTCCTCTTGTTTTGTTAAAGTTTTTATAGTTTATTTAGGCGATATTTATTTAAATGTTACTGTCCTTAAAATATTTCCCTTTTCCTTGTTTCCTTTCCTCACTGGAATACTTTCCCTGTTGGAGCCCTTGGGCTTATAGCATTCTGTTTTTCCAACTAGGATTGTAGCTTAATAATAATAATAATAATAATAATAATAATAATAATAATAAAAATATTAACAGGCCACCACAAGATTGCATATCAAAAATAAAGATCATGTAAATGAATTACGAATTACTATTTGGTTACAACATTCAATTTCAAACAGAGATAAACTTTTAAGGTAAGACAGGTTTGGAGAACAACCGGTACAGTGTATCTTTGCTTTATAATCAGAGGATATGTCCCTTGAAGTCTCAACAGCGACAACAATAAACAAGAATTTCTTTATACAGAGACATATCTTTACACGAGACTTATTTTAAGAGACAGAAATTACTTCGAGACAAGGCATTTACCCTGTGGGAGCCCCTGGGCTTAAAGCATCCTGCTTTTCCAACTACGGTTGTAGCTTAGAAAGTAATAATAATAATGTGCAAAGATGACACTAAACATGAGAAGTCGCTCCATCCAAGAAATATCTTACCTCAGATAAAATCTTACCAACGACTTATTTGTAAGCACAGGATCCTTCTCTTAATGCAAAAGATGACTCCAAACAGTGGACAGTCACGTTTAGCAAGCTGTCCAGTGTGTAGCTTTAGTTAAGACAGTAGCAGGTTATGTAAATGTTAATGGCAGTGAGAGGATGGGCAGTGTCAATATCCAGCAGTGCTATTAACTTTGAGGAATTCCTCCAAGGTTATTAACAATCATCACAGCACACATTCTTCATCGAAGTTAAAGTTTCATCTGCAAACGATAACTTAAGTCATTCTTTGACTATCAGGAAATAATAACTTAGTGATTCTTTGACTAACAGGAAATAATAACTTAGTGATTCTTTGACTATCAGGAAATAATAACTTAGTGATTCTTTGACTATCAGGAAATAATAACTTAGTGATTCTTTGACTATCAGGAAATAATAACTTAGTGATTCTTTGACCATCAGGAAATAATAACTTAGTGATTCCTTGACTATCAGGAAATAATTACGTAGTGATTCTTTGACTATCAGGAAATAATAACTTAGTGATTCCTTGACTATCAGGAAATAATAACTTAGTGATTCTTTGACTATCAGGAAATAATAACTTAGTCATTCTTTGACTATCAGGAAATAATAACTTAGTGATTCTTTGACTATCAGGAAATAACTTAGTGATTCTTTGACTATCAGGAAATAATAACTTAGTCATTCTTTGACTATCAGGAAAAAATAACTTAGTCATTCTTTGACTATCAGGAAATAATAACTTAGTGATTCTTTGACTATCAGGAAATAATAACTTAGTGATTCCTTGACTATCAGGAAATAATAACTTAGTGATTCCTTGACTATCAGGAAATAATAACTTAGTGATTCCTTGACTATCAGGAAATAATAACTTAGTGATTCCTTGACTATCAGGAAATAATAACTTAGTGATTCCTTGACTATCAGGAAATAATAACTTAGTGATTCTTTGACTATCAGGAAATAATAACTTAGTGATTCTTTGACTATCAGGAAATAATAACTTAGTGATTCCTTGACTATCAGGAAATAATAACTTAGTGATTCCTTGACTATCAGGAAATAATAACTTAGTGTTCTTTGACTACTTGCAAATTATAACTTATTCAATCTTTTAATATCTATAAGAGATTTGTACAGTTTACGAACACAGCGAAGTTAGTTTCCTTCGTGTAGATTCATAGATTAAAAACGAACGATATGAGACAAAAACAATACAAGTTTAATTAACTCCTTAGTGTCACTTTGAAAAAAAAAAAATTCATGTAAGAATATAAGCAAATTTAGGTTACTATTTCAAGATATAGGGAGACAGATAAAGTTGAAATTCAGGAAATTAAACCGATATAAAGGACAAGGCTTCGGATATAAACATAATTTGTCAAAAAAAAAAAAAAAAAAAAAAAAAAAAAAAAAAAAACAGACAGCTAGTAATGTATTGATAAATGGTTTCCAGGGTGTTACATAGTAATATGCTACACATTTTGCTTGAGGGTACACTCGGACACACTGTTCTATCTTATTTCTCTTCCTCTCGTTTTGTTAAAGTTTTTATAGTTTATATATGAAAGATTTATTTTAATGTTGTTACTGTTCTTGAAATATTTAATTTTAATTTTTAATTACTTCTTTTGCAGTTGATTTATTTCCTTATTTCCTTTCCTCACTAGGCTATTTTCCCTGTTGGAGCCCTTGGGATTATAGCATCTTGCTTTTCCAACTAGGGTTGTAGCTTAAATAATAATAATAATAATAATAATAATGATAATGATGATAATATGATAATAATAGTAATAATAATACCAATAATAATAATAATAATAATATAATAACAATAATAATAATAATAATAATAATAATAATAATAATAATAATAATAAATGGACACATGAAACTATTGGAAAAGATAAAAAAAAAAATTTGCAAAAAAGCAAAATTAATAAAAATAAATAGAATCTTACTGATCTGATAATCCTGTATACTACGAAGATGAGATCCAGTTTGGCCCAATTGAATTTTTATGATATGTGGGTGTAGTATCTGATAGCTCTCGTTACGTACATGTTTGAATTCAATTCACATTCATTTATGGCAAATGAGATATCTCTTTATATTGTGCTTTGAGTGGCCACTGGTTTATTTTTTTAAATTAGGGAAGAAATGATCTTCCTAATCGGGTGGTTGAATCAGTGGAACTTCATAAGTGCAAACTTGTAGCAAATGTTTTCTTATGTTGACCAGGTTGACATGAGTCTTTTTATTTGATCTGTTTCAATGTTGTTATTGTTTTATAAAATATTTCATTTTGTTATTACTTCTTATATCGTTTATTCATTTCCTTATTTCCTTTCCTCACTGGGCTATTTTTCCCTGTTGGAGCCCTTGGGCTTATAGCCTCTTGCTTTTGCAACTAGGGTTGTAGTTTGGCTAGTAATAATAATGATAATAATAATAATAATAATAATAATAATAATAATGATAATAATAATATTGATATTAATAATGATAATGATAATAATAATAATAATATTAATAATAATAATAATAATAATAATTATAATAATGATAATAAAAATGATAATAATAATAAAAATAATATTAATAAAAATAATAATAATTGTAATAATAATAATAATAATAATAATAATAATAATAAAAATTATGATAATAATAATAATAATTATAATATTAATAACTAATAATAATAATAATAATAATAATAATAATGCAAATTTAAGAGCGTGTTATGTGGTACAGTCGATTTTGATCAAAGTCA
>NC_090725.1:333591947-333601947 GCF_036898095.1 Palaemon carinicauda
TGGATAAATACTTACTTCACTTTAATTTACTTTAAGGGGTGCTTTTCTGGTCCCATACAACAGGGGAACCCTACTCTCTACAGGACCTTCACAGTCATTTTATCATGTTCATTCCAAGGCATTCAGCATTTCACACCACATATTGTTCGTTTACTGTCAGGTCCACATTATCAAAAGACTTAAAAAACAAGAGTCTTCAGTTTCCCCTTGAAAGGCTCAATATCTTCAGTCTTTCGGATATCTAGTGGGAGCTTATTATATAGTCTCGGGGCCGCATATCTAAAGGCTATAGAGCATTCAGTGGACATATAATTCATCATCATCATCATCATCATCATCTACGCATATTGACGCAAAGGGCCTCGGTTAGATTTCGCCACTCATCTCTATCTTGAAGCTTTTAATTCAATACTTCTCCATTCATCATCTCATACTTCACGCTTCATAGTCCTCAACCATGTAGGTCTGGGTCTTCTAACTCTGCTAGTGCCTTGTGGAGCCCAGCTGAACGTTTGGTGAACTAATCTCTCTTGGGGAGTGCGAAGAGCATCCCCAAACCATCTCCATTTACCCCTCATAATGATCTCATCCACATATGGCACTTGAGTAATCCCTCTCAGTTTCATTTTTAATCCTGTCGTGCCATTTAACTCCCAATATCCTTCTGAGGGCTTTGTTTTCAAATCTACCAAATCTATTGGCGATTGTTTCATTGTCATACCATGACTCATGTCCATAGAATAACAACGATCTCACTAAACTGATATATAGTCTGAATTTTATATGTAATTTCAGGCGATTTGATTTCCGAATTTTACTTAACCTAGACATTATCTGATTTGCTCTTTTCAATCTTTCACTAAACTCTAATACTAAAGACCCTGTATTGGAGATCATACTTCCCATGGAACTATGGGACATATAACTAGGTTCGAATAATGTGAAACCATCTTTAACAGTTCTCCACGACCCTGCAGGGGAGACAGGTCCCCCGCGAATGTGGTTAATGATAGCAGATGAGCCCTGACGCTACTGGAGTCCTATTGACAAAGGGAACAGTAAAGGGATCGTAGGCATCCGGATAGTAGTCCTTACCACGAACTCCACCCACGCAGGATTTTTTTTCTATTAAGCTAACATCGCTTTTAAAGGGCGCTCGATTCCTTTTAGGACATAAGGAACCAAATAGGATCTATTACTTCTTATTTGACAAGATCATCATCTGCTGGTTCGTTTAGTCTTTGGTAATGTTACATACCGAGTTGGGAATGTTGAAGCTATTTCAAATATTCAAAGTGTATGTTAAACAAGATGAGATTGTTATTGAGAAAAACTAAACCTTATTTTTACGATTTTAAGACTCCTATCTCTCTCTCTCTCTCTCTCTCTCTCTCTCTCTCTCTCTCTCTCTCTCTCTCTCTCTCTCACACACACACACACAATTGTAGTAAAACAAACAGTACACAATTTACATAGTACGCATTTTCATTTTAAAGGTTTAAAGGGCACACATGAATGGCCGAGGCAAGGGATAGTGATATTGCCCTAGCCAGCAGGACAATGCCCTAGAGACTGACCACACACACATATATATATATATATATATATATATATATATATATATATATATATATATATATAATTGATCAGTGCCCAAGCCCGGCTCTCCACCCAAGCTAGGATCAGGGAGGGCCAGACAATGGCTGCTGATGACTCAACAGATAGACCTCATCCATAGCTCACAAGTATGGTGAGGTTGCAGCGACCAACAAAAGTACCGAGTTTGAACAGGACTCGAAACCCAGTCTGGCGATCCCCAGACAGGGACGTTACCAACAGGCCACCACCACAGCCGTTTTTAGTCCACTGCAGGACAAAGGCCTCAGACATGTCCATTCATGTCTGGGATTTGGCGAATTTTCATCATTACGTTGGCCATTGCGGACTGGTGATGGTGGGAGATTTTCGTTTGATCGCTTCCATCAAACGGGCCTAATTGGGGGGCTCTGACTAGCACATATTAGTGTCTCTTTAATTCCTCAAAATAAATAGGCTAGTAGAGTGGTAACGTACTCGCCTAGCATTCGCAAGGCAGTAGATCGATCCCAGAAAGGGACAGTGAGAGTAAGCTGTTTACTGGGGAGGCCACTGCTGTGCTTGGGCATCACAGTGAGGGGTTGGGCTTGTCAGGATGACGTTCTGGTGAGTATCTATGCTGATGAGACTGGAACTGAAACCAGAAACCTTTACCTTTACAACTTAGGAATCTAACGTCTGGCTGACATATATAAAACTAGAAAAGCAGACCTCCGCCACTGAAGCTTATTTCTCAAAACCAGCTTGTCTTTCCCAAAATCAATTTAGACCGTAGGCGTATTTGAAATCTGTGTGACAACCATGTGCGAACTTGGAGTTAAGGTTAGGGTTAATTGTGTCCACCTTTTGCTCGACTTTCACCTTGACCTTTGACCTAGGACTATCAAAATTGCATCAATTCCACGTCTCAACATAGCAATTAATCCCTGAAAGTTTCACTACTCTATGAGTAAAAGCGTATCCAAGAAGTTGTTCACAAGCAAACAGACAAACAAAGGCGAAAATATAACCTCCTCCCAACTTTGTTGGAGGAGGTAACAACGGTGTTTCTTTAGCTGCAACACCCATTTGTTGTCTCTAATCGTCGTTAACTATTAGGTGTCAAGCAAGGCGTGCCCCATCAGCACCCAAGTCCTTAAAAAGTATCAACAATTAGTTTCAGGGCGAAATATACACGCCATTATTCATTTTTTTATTCTGACGATTTTATATGTCTTGGCATCTCCCATAAACCCAGGCGTTATGGCAGATTAAAGGTTTAAAGGCAACTCATGAATGGCAGAGGCAAGGGACAGTGACATTGCCCTATCAAGCAGGACAATGCCCTAGAGACTGATCATATATACATATGATCCGCGTCCAAGCCTCCTCTTCATTCAAGCTAAGACCAATGAGGGCCAGGCAATGGATGCTGATGACTCAGCAGATAGTCCTATAGGCTCCTCCAAAACCCCAAACCTTACCTCACAAGGATGGTGAGGTTGCAGCGACCAAAGAAACTAACGAGTTTTGAGCGTAACTCGAACCCCAGTCTGGCGTTCACCAGTCAGGGACGTTACCACATCGGCCAACACAACCCGGTTTGGCGGGTTAAGTTGTAGTTGTGTTGAAAGTGACTGAAGGATGGTATCGATGTATCCTTACCATCCTTCATTTCCTTTGACACCTCTGTGTAGGAATATGGTGGACTCAGCTCTTCCTGCAGTGCATAAAGAAACTAAGGTATAAACGAGATAATGTTTATCAATATTGGCCCTGCTGCTTCATCCGGTCGCCTTGGTGACCGTTGAGGTAGCAGCAGTAGGGGAGTCAGAATATGAAGGTGGATAACTGGGTAGGGTAGGTTGTGGCACCCTAGCAGTACCAGCCAAACTCGGCTGGATCCGTCGTCAGGCTGGGAGGAGCGAAGAGAAGAAATTTTCCCTTTTATTCTATTTTTTCATGTCCGCTACTACACAAAATTGGGGGGAAGTGCCTTAATAGATAGATAGACAATGACATGATACCCTTTTCCTCTTTTATATTGTACAATTGTTTTTATATTATGTAAAAGTGATATAACCGCCACCTTAATTCAAAAGGTATATATTCGTACACTACTATGGAAATTGAATATTTTATTCACTATTTTGTTTTCATCTAACCCGAATATTAAAGGGTACCGGTGCGTATTCGATTTCTTTCACATGTGGTTTATTTCCTCAGTGAACATAGTGGTGCTTTATATATATATACATATATATTATATATATATTTATATATATATTTTTATATATATATATATATATATATATATATATATATATATATACTACAATTTAAGCTATAACTCTAATTGGAAAACCCCTATGCTATAAACACAAGGGGCCCAACAGGGAAAAATAACCCAGTGAGGAAAGGAAACAAGGAAATAAACAAACTACAAGAAAAGTATTGAACAATCAAAATAAAGTACCTTAAGAACATAACCAACATTAAATTTAGCTCAGTCATATGTAAATAATAAAAAAATTGAAGAAGAAAAAGTGGTTTTTTTCTTATTTCTAAAGAAATCACAGAATATTTCTAAAAAAAAAAAAAAAAAAAAAAAAAAAAACGTAACAACCACATATTTTACGTAACCAAAAAAGGACAATAGCAATGTCACGACAAGAGACTGTTAATCAGGGGAGTAATTAATCACAGTCAGGACAAGGGGCTGTTAATCAGTTGCGCACATACTCCAACGGAACTTCTCTCCTGGTGTGAAAAATCCCTGGGACCCAACGAGGAATATTTGTCCTGTTAATATTTGACTGCAGACGAGAGAGAGAGAGAGAGAGAGAGAGAGAGAGAGAGAGAGAGAGTTGAGTTGGAAATAACGTTCCTTGAATATAATAATAATAATAATAATAATAATAATAATAATAATAATATTAAGCTACTACTCTATATGGTAAGGAGGAAGTCCCTGGCTATATATATATATATATATATATATATATATATATATATATATATATATATATATATATACATATGTATATATATACATATGTATATATATACATATATATATACATATATATATATATATATATATATATATATATATATATATATTTATATATATGCATATATCTATATATATATGTATATACACACACATATATATATATATATATATATATATTTATAAAATATAAATTTTTTCGGTTACACTTAGCTTACAATCCTTTTATTTAATAATAATAATAATAATAATAATAATAATAACAACAACAACAACAACAACAACAAAAATAATGATAATAATTATAATTTCTTTCCCATAACAAAAAAAGCTTACAATCTCTTCCTTTAAAAATATCATGTTATAAAAATTATCTAAAAAAAAAAAAACACACACACACGAAACAAAATTGAGCAATTAACAGAGAAGGCAATTTTCACTTTATCTCAAATTTGAAAGACGTCCTTTAGTGGCACATGATTAACATTTCTTCTCACATAAAGAAGTTCACGCTGTAGGTCTAACAAGATAAGGGTTGATAGCGTTGAAACGCTAAGCTGAGAAAATATGCGAGTTGAAATTAGTTCCCTTTTGTTATTATCATTATTATTATTATTATTATTATTATTATTATTGTTGTTGTTAGCATTATTATTATTATTATTATCATTATTATTATTGTTATTATTATCATTATTGTTATTATTGGTATTATTATTATTATTATTATTATTATTATTGTAGTAGTAGTAGTAGTAGTAGTATTGTTGTTGTTGTAGTTGTAGTAGTAGTAGTAGTAGTAGTAGGAGTATTATTATCATTATTATTATGATTATTGTTATTAATGGTATTATTAATATAATTGTTATTATCATTATTATTATCATTATCTGTATCATTACTATTATTATTATTATCATTATTATTATCATTATTGTTCTTGTAGTAGTAGTAGTAGTAGTAGTATTCCTCGCTAAGCTACAACCCTAATTGGAAAAGCAAGATGCCAAAAGCTGTTTCATCCACAAGCTGATGGCTTTCCTCAGGGCATATTTACAAACAATAATAATACACTACCATACAAAACAAGATACCTTACTTATTTAGCTAATAATTTTACGCCCTATTCAGCTTTATAATGGCTGCAATAACACATTTTTGGCACAACTTATATCACAATGAAAAAAATACCATATATACATAATTCAGAAATGCACACACAAAATGATGTATATACGAACATGTGTTTTCTTCTCACTTAGTCTATACTACCTAATTCATTCATCAACAATACGATATTTAGATAATTTGTTTACTAAAATTCCTAAATCATAGATAAATTGAATACCATCACAAATAAGAAAAAAAAATTGAAAAATAGAAACTGAAATTTTGGAATAATTCATAGATCAGATAACTGGTAAACAATATTATTTTTTGTAAGATTTTTTAATTAGTGTGACGATTAACATTAATTATTATTATTATTATTACTAGCCAAGCTACAACCCTAGTTGGAAAAGCAAGATGCTATAAGCCCAAGGGCTCCAACAGGGATAAAGAGCCCAGTGAGGAAAGGAAATAAAGAAATGAATAAATGATGAGAACAAATTGACAATAAATAATTCTAAAAACAGTAACAACGTCAAAACAGATATGCCATATATAAACTATAAAAAGACTTATGTCAGCCTGTTCAACATAAAAACATTTGCTGGAACTTTTGAACTTTTTAAATTCTAATGATTCAATTACCCGATTAGGAAGATCATTCCACAACTTGGTCACAGCTGGAATAAAAACTTTAAAACCCTCACTTTTTCATACTTATTCTTTTGTTTATGTATTTTAACCCAAATATTTTGAGTCCCCAGGAAATGTTTAATACAAGGTCTGAGGTGCAAGATTTTAACCTTTGAGCAATGACGTAAACCCCCCCCCTCAAAAATAAAAATAAAAAGTTACGAAACAAAGTGACTCCACGAACAAAAAGTTCGAGGCCACCTTAATCATTATCATCATTATCATTACTTACTAAGCTACAACCCTAGTTGGAAAAGCAGTATGCTATAAGCCCAGGGGCTCCAACAGGGAAAATAGCTCAGTGCGGAAAGGAAAAAAGGAAAATAAAATATTCTAAGAAGAGTAACAACAATAAATATCTCCTATATAAACTATAAAAACTTTAACAAAACAAGAGGAAGAGAAATAAGATAGGAGAGTGTGCTCGAGTGTACCCTCAAGCAAGAGAACTCTAACCCAAGACAGTGAAAGGCCATGGTACAGAGGCTATGGCACTACCCAAGACTAGAGAACAGTGGTTTGATTTTGGAGTGTCCTTCTCCTAGAAGAGCTGCTTACCATAGCTAAAGAGTCTCTTCTACCCTTACCAAGAGGAAAGTGGCCACTGAACAATTACAGTGCAGTAGTTAACCCCTTAGGTGATGAAGAATTGTTTGGTAATCTGTGTTGTCAGGTGTATGAGGATAGAGGAGAATATGTAAAGAATATGCCAGACTATTCTGTGTGTATGTAGGCAAAGGGAAAATGAACCGTAACCAGAGAGGAGGATCCAATGTAGTACTGTCTGGCCAGTCAAAAGACCCCATAACTCTCTAGCGGTAGTATCTCAACGGGTGGCTGGTGCCCTGGCCAACCTACTGATGGTTGCAGATAAGGTGACTGCAAGATGGGTATGATAAGATAGCGAGAACAAGAAAGAAGTGGAGAACAAGAATGGAAATATAGGTGGAGAACACATTCACACAACAGGAGTTCAAAGAAGTTTCTAGGAACGTTTTACGGAAGTCTACGGACCGAGCTCTCCCTCTTTCATAAGTTGATCAGGATTGAATCTACTGTTTAATAATAATAATTATAGCCAGAAGCAAGACCTTGATCAGGATCTTATCAAAACGTAATAAGGTCTTCCAGGGCATAATGCCAATCCGTTGTTAAAATTTGGTGAAAATCAGGCAAGAAGTTTTGATGTAATCCACTAATAAACAAAGAAACATATAAACTATGAGATCTTCTGGTGCATAATGCCAATCCGTTGTTAAAATTTGGTGAACATAGGGCAAGAAGTTTTGAAGTAATTCTGCTAACAAACAAAGAAACATATAAACAAACGAAGGCCATTTTATAACCTTGACGTAGCTAACAAACAAAGAAACATATAAACAAACGAAGGCCATTTTATAACCTTGACGTAGCTAACAAACAAACAAACATATAAAACAAACGAAGGCCATTTTATAACCCTGACGTAGCTAACAAACAAAGAAACATATAAACAAACGAAGGCCATTTTATAACCTTGACGTAGCTAACAAACAAAGAAACATAAACAAACGAAGGCCATTTTATAACCTTGACGTAAGTAATAAATTGACTATTAAGCCTCCAGTAGAAACCCATAGCCGGATTAAAAGTCCTTTCGGTATACATTTTGACTTGAGAGAGATCCTTATAAAGGATGCAAGGATGTGCACGTGATGGTCTTCTCATACAATTTAACCCAAAGGATGGTGTAGCTTACCTACCACAAATACTGAAAATAGAAGGATTAATCCTTTACTGCCAGTGTTGTGAGGTCGGGTGAATCCTAATATTTGTACCAACCGTGTGTCACGCGATCCTACATAGTTCATTTTGTGTATATATTATGCTTGCATCTTCGCTCTTCCCTCGCACTAAAAAGAACCCGAATAAACATGCCTGTTTTTCTCACAGGTAACGGTGTCGGTTTTGAACATGAAATTTCCTGTCGCATTGAGCTTTTGTTTATAAAGTAGTGTGTTCTATAATAAAATCACTCAGTTGCTTTCATCCTGTCTTTGAGTCACAACCTTCTCTCAGCCCGTCACATATTATTCCTCCAAACTTGCAGCAAACGTTTTTATGTTGAACAGGCTGATGTAAGTCTTCTGGTTTATATATGAAATACCTGTTTTAGTGTTGTTGATGTTTTTAAAAAAATTATAAAAACATTAAAATGAATATTGAAATAAACATTAAAATAAATATTTCCAATATAAACTATAAAAACTTTAACAAAACAAGAGGAAGAGAATATGACAGAACCGTGTCTGAGTGTACCCTCAAGCAAGAGAACTCTAATCCAAGACAGTGGAAGATCTTGTATCTATTCCCAATGAGAACATATCTTACAAACTTCATGACATTTCTTATTTTTTTTAATAGTTTCTGTAACTTCTTTCATTTTCTACGACTTTTTCTATTATCTTTCCTTTCTGCAACACTGTCAATAGGGTTAAATTATAATTATTTTTGAAATCTAGTTCGGGGAAACAAATGAAAACTGGGTATTTTTAGATTTCTTAGTAGCTATGACGGGAGTTCTACAGAAGCGCATTCTCTAAATGTTGATTTAAGTGTAAAAACATATGTCTGAAGGAATGTACAACTCAGTGCCATTTCTTCTTCTTCTTCTTCTTTTCCTCCTCCTCCTCCTCCTCCTCCTCCTCCTCCTCCTTCTTCTTCTTCTTCTTCTCCACCTCCTCCTCCTCCTCCTCCTCCTCCTCCTTCTTCTTCTTCTTCTTCTTCTTCTTTTCCTCCTCCGCCTCCTCCTCCTTCTTCTTCGTCTTCTTCTTTTCCTCCTCCGCCTTCTTCTTCTTCTTCTTCTTCTTCTTCTTCTTCTTCTTCTTCTTCTTCTTCTTCTTCTTCTTCTCCTCCTTTTTCTTCTTCTTCTTCTTTTCCTCCTCCGCCTCTTCCTCCTCCTCCTTCTTCTTCTTCTTCTTATTATTATTATTACTAGCTAAACTACAACCCTAGTTGGAAAAGCAAGGGCTCCAACAGGGAAAAATAGCCCAGTGAGGAAAGTAAACAAGGAAATAAATAAACTACAAAAGAAGTAATGAACACTTAAAATAGAAGACTTTAAGAGCAGCAACATTAAAATAGATTTTTCATAAACTATAAAAAGTCGAGAAGAAAAACAGAAATATACAGAACCAAATAACCCAAACTTCCTTGCCAGGGGGGTTAAAAATACACAATTTAATAGTTCCCCCACCAATTGCGTTTGACTATACCGAAAGATCAAATGTTACGAGACTGTATTCGAGATGGCAGTGTGGCTCCGTTCTCTGCTGCGCAATCAATCTACGCCCACGAAATCTCTTGGGGCACTCCCAGATACCAAACGCTTCCTTGATGCACCGAGCTAAGGATACTGACAATCTTTTCCTTTGAATGGGAGTAATAGAAAAAACGTAAGGATGCGTTTGTATTGCAATGTAATTCAATTTTCTGTAACTTTGATTGGGAACAATGAAAATACGTAAGGATACGTTTGTATTACAAGGGAATTCAATTTGTTCAATTTTAAGCGACTTTTAATGGGAACAATGAAAGACGTAAGGATACGTTTGTATTACAAGGGAATTC
>NC_090725.1:333611947-333636947 GCF_036898095.1 Palaemon carinicauda
GAGCATTGACTTGCTTGATAGGGGAATGTCACTGTCCCTTGCCTCTGCCATTCATGAGCGGCCTTTAAAACATTTAAATATAACAACAAATAATAACTAATGCTGGGCACTATAGATTGGCGATGGTGGGAGACTTTAGTCCGATCGCTCACAGCAAACCAACCTAGTATGGGTAGCCCTGACTAGTACAGCTTTGCTGATCATGGCGATACGCAAGCCCTTTCACCAAGTTAAGGTACCCCTACTCAGAAAGGGAATATATATGTATATATATATATATATATATATATATATATATATATATACTATCTATATATATATCTATATATATATAGATATATATATATATATATAATATATATATATATCTATATATTATACATATATTTATTTCCTTATTTGCATTCCTGACTGGGCTCTTTTTCCCTATTGGAGCCCTTGGGCTTATAGCATCTTGCTTTTCCAAGTAGGGTTGTAACTTGGCTAGTAATAATAATAATAACAATAATATATATATATATATATATATATATAGAGAGAGAGAGAGAGAGAGAGAGAGAGAGAGAGAGAGAATTGAATACATATCCACTATACAAAACAATCTACCACTCGTTTATTCAATATAAACATTCATATAAGAGAATAAAGTTAACTCAGATGTGGTAATTCCCCTGCAAGACTGACATAACTAAAATCCACATCATTATTAAGTAAAATGTGAGATAATTTTTATGTACTTTCACTGGAGACAAACAAATGGTCTCTAGTTTCCTTTGAGTACAGTGTGCCATTTTGAAAAGGATTGGTGCACTAGTTAAAATTTGGAGGAACTTGTAGTAATAATAGCTTTGCTTTTTAGGTATTTTTATACATACTGTACCTGGATTTATTTATTCTTTTAGATATTAGAAATTACTTTAGGATTGGAGTAAAGTGTCTTAAAATTTACTAATAAAAAATGTAATGTGAGACATATTCTCTCAACGTGAAAATAGAATACTAGACAGCAATTAGATTACCTTCTCTCAATGACAATAAAACGCAGAATTGTAATAACTCTATTTACAGGTAAATTTCTTACTAGACATATTTTCCTTTTTGACATTTAAAAACGCTAACTCATTTAATCAGAGCTCCACCTTGGAATAAAGTTTTCTTATTCCTTGAGCAAAAATATAGATGGTTATCACTTGAAGGTACACTATACTCAATTTTTTCCAATGAGGCGCATTTGCACAGACTCGCAGCGGTGCCCTTTTAGCTCGGAAAAGTTTCCTGCTATCTGATTGGTTAGAATTATCTTGTCCAACTAATCTCAATTCTTTGTCCTAAAGAAATAATGCAACTCAACACAAATTTTATTCCTTTGCCCTAAAGAAATCATGCAATTCAACATTAATCTCAATTCTTTGTCCCAAATAAATAATGCAACACCACTAAATTTAATCCTTTTTCGTAAAGAAATAATGCAATTCAATACTAATTTTAATCTTTTGTCCTTAAGAAATAATACAACTCAACACTAATTTTAATCCTTTGTCCCAAAGAATTGATACAACTCAACACTAATTTTAATCCTTTGTCCTAAAGAATTAATACAACTCAACACTAATTTTAATCCTTTGTCCTAAAGAAATAATGCAACTCAACACTAATTTCAATTCTTTGTCCTAAAGAAATAATGCAACTCAACACAAATTTTAATCCTTTTTCCTAAAGAAATAATACAACTAAACACTAATTTTAATCTTTTTTCCTAAAGAAATAATACAACTGAACACTAATTTTAATCCTTTGTCCTAAAGAAATAATGCAACTCAACACTAATTCTAAACGTTTTTCCTAAAGAAACAATACAAATTAACACTAATTTTAATCCTTTGTCCCAAATAAATATTAAACCTCAACACTAATTTTAATCCTTTGTCCTAAAGAAATAATACAACTCAACACTAATTTTAATCCTTTGTCCTAAGGAAATAATGCAACTCAACATTTATCTCAATTCTTTGTCCCAAATAAATAATGCAACACCACTAATTTTAATCCCTTTTCCTAAATAAATAATGGATTTCAATGCTAATTTTAATCCTTTGTCCTAAAGAAATAATACAACTCAACACTAATTTTAATCCTTTGTCCTAAACAAATAATGCAACTCAACATTTATCTCAATTCTTTGTCCCAAATAAATAATAAAACTCAACACTAATTCTAATCCTTTTTCCTAAAGAAATAATACAACTTAACTAATTTTAATCCTTTTTCCTAAAGAAATAATACAACTCAACACTTCAAGCTCTACTAAGCCTTACCTCGGCATTTAACAGCCCGTCTCAGTTTTACGAGAAGCAGATGGCCGTGGCAGGTGTGTAAATCAAATTTACCAAGTGGGGAAAAAAAGGAAGAAAAAAATCGCCCACTCAGAAGGGGGAGGAACAGAATGAACCACCACCCTTGATAAGTCTGGTCCTATTTATTCCGCACCTGGGCAGATTGCCCATGCTGTGTTCTAGTTACCCTTCCGCTGATAATATTTATTCATAATTTATTCATGCAACGCACTGTATATATTACTTTTTGCGTTCACCTTCTCCATCAAGAGGTTCAATACTACACGGTGTTCTAGAAGTATTATTCCAGCTGTGACCAAGTTGTGGAATGATCTATCATGAGGTTCAACACAATACAGTATTCTAGAAGTTTTATTCCAGCTGTGACCAAGTTGTGGAATGATCTATCATGAGGTTCAACACTATACAGTATTCTAGAAGTTTTATTCCAGCTGGGACCAAGTTGTGGAATGATCTATCATGAGGTTCAATACTACACGGTGTTCTAGAAGTATTGTTCCAGCTGTGACCAAGTTGTGGAATGATCTATCATGAGGTTCAATACTATACAGTATTCTAGAAGTTTTATTCCAGCTGTGACCAAGTTGTGGAATGATCTTCCAAATCGGGTGGTCGAATCGTAGAACTTCAAAAGTTAAAACTTGCAGAAAATACTTTTAAGTTGAACAGGCTAACATAAGTATCTTTTTAGACTTTATATATGAAAGATATGTTTTAATGTTGTTAATGTTCTTAAAATATTTTATTTCAATTGTTCATTATTACTTCTCTTGTAGATTATTTCTTCATTAGGCTATTTTCTATATGGGAGCCCAATGGCTTATATCATCCTGCTTATCTAACTAGGGTTCTAGCTTAACTAATAATAATAATAATAATAATAATAATAATAATAATAATAATAATAATAATAATAATAATAATAAAACACCTAAGCATTATCACCTCTGTTCTCTCAAGCTTTACTTTTTCTTTTCGTTTTAAAGCCCACATTTCCGAATCATACGTAAAATCTTGTCTTATAGTTTATTTTCTTTGTTTCCTTTCCTCACTGGGCTATTTTTCCCTAATGGAGCCCATGGGCTTATAACATCCTGATTTTCCAACTAGGGTTGTAGCTTAGCTAGTAATAATATAAAATATCTCGCAAAATAGTCCCCCTTGATTCGTCGCAAAATAGCCCAACCTTGACTTGTCGCAAAATAGTCCCCCCTGATTCGCTGCAAAATAGTCCCCCATTGAATCGTCGCAAAATAGCCCACCCTTGACTTCTCGCAAAATAGTCCCCCTTGATTCGCCGCAAAATAGTCCCCCTTAAGTCTTCGCAAAATAGTCCCCCTTGATTCGCCGCAAAATAGTCCCCCTTGATTCGCCGCAAAATAGTCCCCGTTGAGTCTTCGCAAAATAGTCCCCCTTGAGTCATCGCAAAATAGTCGCCTTTGACTAGTTGCAAAATAGTCCCCCTTGAGTCATCGCAAAATAGTCCCCTTTGACTAGTTGCAAAATAGTCCCCCTTGACTCGTCGCAAAATAGTTCCCCTTTTCTCGTCGCAAAATAGCCCCACCTTGACTTGTCGCAAAATAGTTCCCCTTTTCTCGTCGCAAAATAGTTCCCCTTTTCTCGTCGCAAAATAGTTCCCCTTTTCTCGTCGCAAAATAGTTCCCCTTTTCTCGTCGCAAAATAGTTCCCCTTTTCTCGTCGCAAAATAGTTCCCCTTTTCTCGTCGCAAAATAGTTCCCCTTTTCTCGTCGCAAAATAGTTCCCCTTTTCTCGTCGCAAAATAGTTCCCCTTTTCTCGTCGCAAAATAGTTCCCCTTTTCTCGTCGCAAAATAGTTCCCCTTTTCTCGTCGCAAAATAGTTCCCCTTTTCTCGTCGCAAAATAGGCCCCCTTGAGTCGTTGCAAAATAATCCCCTTTGACTCGTCGCAAAACAGTCCCCCTTGAGTTGTAGCAATAGTCCCCTTTGACTCGTCGCAAAACAGTCCCCCTTGAGTTGTAGCAATAGTCCCCCTTGACTTGTCACAAAACAGTCCCCCTTGAGTTGTAGCAATAGTCCCCCTTGACTAGTCGCAAAATAGCCCCCTTTGGCTCGTCACAAAATAGCCCCACCTTGACTCGTCGCAAAATAGCCCCACCTTAACCCGTCGCAAAATAGTTCCCCTTTGACTCGTCGCAAAATAGTCCCCCTTGACTCGTCGCAAAATAGTTTCCCTTTGACTCGTCGCAAAATAGTCCCCCTTGAGTCACCGCAAAATAGTACCCTTTGACTAGTTGCAAAATAGTCCCCCTTGAGTCACCGCAAAATCGTACCCTTTGACTAGTTGCAAAATAGTCCCCTTTGACTTGACGCAAAATAGTCCCCCTTGACTCGTCGCAAAACAGTCCCCCTTTGAGTTGTCGCAAAATAGTCCCCCTTGACTCGTCGCAAAATAGTCCCCCTTGGCTCGTTGCAAAATAGTTCACCTTGACTCGTCGCAAAACAGTCCCCCTTGAGACGTCGCAAAATAATCCCCTTTGACTTGTCGCAAAATAGCGCCCCCCTCCCCCTTGACTCGTCGCAAAGTAGCCCCCTTTTCCCGTCGCAAAATAGCCCCCTTTGACTCGTCGCAAAATAGCCCCACCTTGACCCGTCGCAAAATAGTCTCCCATCAGTCGTAAAGCGGATACTGGGCATACGACTCGCCTACCTTTCACAAGGTCAAGCATCAAGTCGCACCGACCATCTGCCGGAAGGTAGTCAGTCTTGTCTTCTCTTTAAGGGGAATGCAGTAATTGCTCGCAAAGCGAACATTTGAATGCAACTTATCTCGCTAATGGATTTCTTTCCTGTTCAAGTGGATGTGAATGGGAGTGAGGTATGCCGCGTATAGAGTAGGCCAGAATGTGAGGGTGGTAATTTATGGCGTTTGGAATATTCAATATACATATACATGAGACAAGAGTCCTGAATTGGCTTGTTAGTAGTTTATGAGATGGTTGTACTGCGGATGTATATCATATGTATATATGTATGTATGTATGTATGTATATATATATATATATATATATATATATATATATATATATATATATATATACATATATATATGTATGTATGTGTATATATATATATATATATATATATATATATATACATAATAAGTGTATACACTTAATTATTTAAACATACTTTCAAATTTCAAATAAAAATTTTTTTGGGGTAAAGCATCCAAATGAAAGAAAATAAAAAGTCCTATATTTTTTGGGGGGCCAAAGCATCAAAATGAAAGAAAATAAAATAAACCCATATTTTTTTTTTGGGGGAGGGGGCCAAAACATCAAAAGGAAAGAACAAAAAATTAACATAAATGTTTTACCCAAGCATCAGAATGAAAGAAAATAAAAAATCCCATATTTTTATTTTTGGGCCAAAGCATCAAAATGAATGAAAAAAAAAATCCCATAAAATTTTTTTTGGGGGGCCAAAGCATCAAAATGAAAGAAAATAAAAAAAAATGACATAATTTCTTTTTGACCCAAAGCATCAAAATGAAAGAACATGAAAAAATCCCACATGGGGGGGGGGGGAAACATTAAAAGGAAAGAACAAAAAAATAAGAGAACAAAAAATTCCAATAAATTTTTTTTTTGCCCCAAGCATCAAAAGAAAGACACACCACCACCCACAGGCATCTAACCAAAAACCTGCTCCCCTCCCCCCTCCCCCCGGTCCATGAGAGGGAAAAAGCGAGAAGAAAAATCATAAAAGCGAACTGTATGTCAAAGGTATTTCAAAAGCTTATTTTGCCAGATGGTGCCAGCCAGGTGGGATAAACAGATTACTGAGCCAGAAGAGAGAGAGAGAGAGAGAGAGAGAGAGAGAGAGAGAGAGAGAGAGAGAGAGAGAGAGAGAGAGAGAGATTGTGTTCTCTTATTCTTTCTCAACTAAGGTAAAAATTGAATATCTCCTGTGTCGTATTTTTCGAATCTCAGAACTTAAAAGTATTATGTAACACATGCGTAAGTTTAAAAAGTTTAAAGGCCGCTCATGAATGGCAGAGGTAAGGGACCGTGATAATAGCCTAGCAGGACAATGCCCTGGAGATTGATCATATATACATATGTTCAGCGCCCAAGGACGCTCTCCACCAAACCTATAAAAGGGACAGTGATAATTCTCTAGCAGGACAATGCCCTGGCGACTGATCATATATACATATGATCAGCGACCTAGCTCCCACTCCACCTAAGCTACAACCAGGGAGGGCCAGGCAATGGCTGATGATAACTTACAGGTTAAAGCTGTCGGTTTTCAGTTCCAGTTTCATCAGAATAGATACTCACCAGAACGTCAGCCGGGCAAGCCCAACCCCCGACACTAGTGTCCAACCACAACAGTGGCCTGCCCAGTGAACAGCTTAAACTCACGGGCCCAGGCTGGGATCGATCTGCTACCATGCGAATGCTAGGCAAACAGGTGCTACCGTACAAGCCTAGACTTAGCAGGTAGATCAATAGGCTCCCATAAAACCACAATCCTTAGCTCACAAGGATGGTAAGGTTACAGACACTAAAAGAAATTATACAGCTTGAGCGTGACTCGAACCCCAGTCCGGTAGAACGCCAGTCAATAGATAGAACTAGAGGCACCTAAAAACGCCATCCTTAGCTCACAAGGATGGTGAGGTTACAGACACCAAAAGAAACTATACAGTTTGAGCGTGAATCGAACCCCAGTCCTATAGATCCCCAGGCATGGACGTTTTCACATAGACTATCACAATTTGGTTAAACTACAACAGGTGTAATTGGGTCTTCAGACTCGAACCCCAGTCCTATAGATCCCCAGGCATGGACGTTTTCACATAGACTATCACAATAGGTTAAACTACAACAGCTGTAATTGGGTCTTCAGACTCGAACCCCAGTCCTATAGATCCCCAGGCATGGACGTTTTCACATGGGCTATCACAATAGGTTAAACTACAACAGCTGTAATTGGGTCTTAAGAAACAAAAGTAAATTACATAAGACGAAAGGCTGTAATTATTGGGCAGTAAACAATCAATGTTAGACTGTAATTAAACCAAGACTATTTTTCGGGAGATCATGATTCTGACCACAGTAACTCGACCCACGTCTTGGAGTCTCTTATTAGAGGAGGAGAAAATACACGGTGAAAATAATTAATCTCTACCTATAAATTCGTGATAGACGACAGGTAAATGTTTGGTTCGCAAAATACTACTACTACTACTACTACTACTACTACTACTACTATTATTATTATTATTACTATTATCATCATCGTCATCATCATCATTATTATTATCATTATTACTTGTTAAGCTGCAACTCTAGTTGGGAAAGCAGAATGCTATAAGCCCAAGGGCTCCAACAGGGAAAATAGCTATGCTCTAAGCCCAAGGGCTCCAACAGGGAAAATAGCTATGCTATAAGCCCAAGGACTCCAACAGGGAAAATAGCTGTGCTATAAGCCCAAGGGCTCCAACAGGGAAAATAGCTAGACGACAGGTAAATGTTTGGTTCGCAAAATACTACTACTACTACTACTATCATTATTATTATTATTATTATTATTATTATTACTATTATTATTATTATTATTATTATTACTCGCTAAGCTACAACTCTAGTTGGAAAAGCAGGATGCTATAAACCCAAGGGCTTCAACAGGGAAAATAGCCCAGTGAGGAAAAGAAATGAGGAAAAACTACGAGAAAAGTTTAAGAATAATAATAACATCAAAATAAATATTTAAACTATATAAACAATAATAACGTTAAAATAAATCTTTCATATATAAACTATAAAAACTTGAAAATAAAAAAACTAGAAAATAATTACTACTACTACTACTACTACTACTACTACTACTACTACTCATATTAATACTACTACAGCTATTACTATAATACTAAGTCTGCTATTTTGGATACCGTTGATAAATAATGTGTAGTAATCACACCATCTTAAAATATTTTATATTAATTATTAATTACTTTTCATGTAGTATATTTATTTCCTTGTTTCCTTTCCTCACTAGGCTATTTTTCCCTTTTGAAGCCTTTGCCTTATAGCCTCCAGTTTTTCCAACTAGGGTTGTAGCTTAGCTAGTAGTAGTCCTAAGGCTTATAATATCCTGCTTTTTCAACAAGGGTTGTAGCTTACCTAGTAGTAATAGTAGTAGCAGTAGCAGCAGTAGTAGTAGTAGTAGTAGTAGTAGTAGTAGTAATAATAAAAATAATAATAATACGTCTCATGGCTATTAACTTTCCTAGAATTCTGGCCAGTTACGGTCTCCCTTCTAGAAGTCAAAATTTCTAGACAAAATTAGGAATAAAAAGTCATGAAATGGGCATGACAGTGGAAGGTGAAAAGACTGTAAATAAATTGAGTGATAAATTATGTTTCCATATGATAAAATAGAGATTGTGGAGTGTGAATACGCATTCCCTAAGAGAGATTTGTTCACCAAATTTCCAACTATAGTCCATTTCTTTTAGCGATGCATATTTGCACCGACTCGCAGCGGTGCCCTTTTAGCTCGGAAAAGTTTCCTGATCGCTGATTGGTTGGTGCATATTTGCATCGACTCGCAGCGGTGCCCTTTTAGCTCGGAAAAGTTTCCGGATCGCTGATTGGTTGGACAAAATAATTCTAACCAATCAGCGATCAGGAAACTTTTCCGAGCTAAAAGGGCACCGCCGCGAGTCGGTGCAAATATGCATCGCTAAAAGAAATGGACTATAGGCTCCACAAGGCACTAGAAGAGTTGGAAGACTCAGCCCTACATGGCTGAGGACTATGAAGCCTGAGTTTAGAGATGATGAATGGAGAAGTATAGATTAAAAAGCTCAAGATAGAGACGACTGGGGAAATCTAACCGAGGCCCTTTGCGTTAATAGTGGTAAGAGATGATGATGATCAATATGTGTCATAGAAATTAATGAACAATATATACTATGGGTAAGAACTTATTAAGATTGAGTGATTACATAGGATATTGTTTAACCAATTAAGGTTATTAGAAATTAACCTCATTAACATCATGGGTGGAATAACTAGATATAAATCAATATGATATGTTAAGGACAACAAACACAAAAACATAAAACACTAACTATTGCCTCTGCTATGGTAAGCAGTTCTTCTAGGAGGACAACCCAAAATCAAACCATTGTTCCCTAGTCTTAGGTAGTGCCATAGCCTCTGTACTATGGTCTTCCACTGTATTGGTATAAAGTTCTCTTCCTTGACGGTGCACTCGGGCACACTATTCAATCTAATTTCTCTTCCTCTTGTTTTTTTTTTTTTCATAGTTTATAAAGGAAATATTTGTTTAGGTGTTGTTTAGGTGTTCCTTTCCTCACTGGGATACTTTCCCTATTGGGGCCCCTGGGTTATAGTATCCTACTTTTCCAACTTGGGTTGTAGCTTAGCAATTAATAATAATAATAACAACAGAAGAAAATAAAGTTACCGGAATCTTAAAAGCTTTAAAGGCTACTCATGAATGGCAGAGGCAAGGGACAGTGACATTGCCCTATCGCCCAGGACAATGCCCCAGAGACTAACCATATATACATATGATCAGCGACCAAGCCCCCTCTCCACCAAAGCTAGGACCAAGGAGAGCCAGGCAATGGCTGCTGATGAATCAGCAGGCAGACCTATACGCTTTCCAAAACTCCCATCCTTAGCTCACAAGGATGATGAGGTTTCAGTGACCAAAGAAGCTAACGAATTTGAGTGGGACTCAAACCCCAGTCGGACGTTCAACAGTCAGGGACGTTACCACATCGGCCACCAGAACCTTCAATATAAACATCATAAACTAAAGAATTAAAGTAAGACAACTAATTTGCTTTCAAAAGGCAATTATTATTATTATTATTATTATTATTATTATTATTATTATTATTATCCAAGCTACAACCCTAGTTGGAAAATCAAGATGCTATAAGCCCAGGGGCTCCAACAGGGAAAAATAGCCCAGTGAGGAAAGGAAATAAGGAAATAAATAAATGAAGAGAACAAATTAACAATAAATTATTCTAAAAAAAAGTAACAACGTCAAAACAGACATGTCACATATAAACTATTAACAACATCAAAAACAAATATGTCATAAATAAACTATAAAAAGACTCATGTCTGCTTGGTCAATTCTACCCAACTATATTAATTTCTCAACAAGGAACAAGCTTTCTACAATAGAAGAGCGTGTAATACCTAAAGCTAACTTCCAAAATCATTATCCAATTAGCAGGCGAAGTCATTAACGAGAACTACTTGCAATCGCAAGACGGTGAAGGAAATTAATTAACTGGAAGTTGCCATAGGTTGCCAGATATTGCAATTAGCCAACATGAGAAACAATCTGTCTTTGGCAAACTTAAGTAGCAGTAATCCGAAATTAATTTCCAATCACTTCTCTTCATATATTATTATTATTACTTGCTAAGCTAAAACCCTATAGTCCATTTCTTTTAGCGAGGCAGATTTGCACCGACTCGCAACGGTGCCCTTTTAGCTCGGATAAGTTTCCTGATCGCTGATTGGTTAGAATTGTCTTGTCCAACCAATCAGCGATCAGGAAACTTTTCCGAGCAAAAAGGGCACAGCTGCGAGTCGGTGCAAATATGCATCGCTAAAAGAAATGGAGTACAGTCCGAAATGCAAGATTCTATAAGCCCAGGGGCTCCAACAGGGAAAATAGTCCAGTGAGGAAAGGAAACGAGGAAAAATAAAATATTTTAAGAACAGTAACATTAAAATAAATATTTCCTTAATAAACTATAAAAACTTTAACAAAACAAGAGGAAGAGAAATTAGATAGAATAGTGCCCCCGAGTGTACCCTCAAGCAAGAGAACTCTAACTCAAGACAATGGAAGACCATGGTACAGAGGCTATGGCACTACCCAAGATGAGAGAACAATGGTTTGATTTTGGAGTGGCCTCCTAGAAGAGCTGCTTACCATAGCTAAAGAGTCTCTTCTACTCTTACCAAGAGGAAAGAAGTAGGTAGCATTTCAGCCAGGGCATCAGCCACCCGTTGAGATACTACCGCTAGAGTGTTATTTGGTCCTTTGACTGGCCAGATAGTACTACATTTGGATTCTTCTCTCTGGTTACGACTCATTTTTTCTTTGCTTACACTTACAATGAATGGTCTGGGCTATTCTTTACTTATTCTCCTCTGTCCCCATACACCTTACAACACAGATTACCAAATATATCTTCTTCGATCAAGGGGTTAACTACAGCACTGTAATTGTTCAGTGGCCACTTTCCTCTTGGTAAGGGTAGAAGAGACTCTTTAGCTATGGTAAGCAGCTCTTATAGGAGGACACTCCAAAATCAAACCATTGTTCTCTACTTTTGGGTAGTGCCATAGCCTCTGTACCATGGCCTTTCACTGTCTTGGTGGTAGAGTTCTCTTGCTTCAGGGTACACTTGGGCACACTATTCTATCTTATTTCTCTTCTTATTTTTCTTAAGTTGTTATAGTTTATATATGAAAGGTTTATTTTAATGTTACTGTTCTTAAATGTTTTATTTCTTGATTTTCTTTCCTCGCAGGGCTATTTTCCCTGTTAGAACACTTGGGTTTATAGCATCATGCTTTTCCAACTAGGGTTGTATCTTAGCAAATAATAATAATAATAATAATAATAATAATAATAATAATAATATATGTAACTTTAATCAACGTGCAAAGAGGCTGTGTCCTTGTACAGTAAACGTTATTATTATTATTATTATTATTATTATTATTATTATTATTATTATTATTATTATTATTATATAAGCTACCAACCTAGATGGAAAGCAGGATGCTATAACCCCATTCTCTCCAATGCCTTCTATAGAAGGCATCCTCTTTCCACCAAACCTCTTCTCTCCATATCATCCTTCATCTTATTTCGCCATCTAAAACCTCTCTCTCGATCTTCTCCCCATTACATTAAGGGGTCGGTTTCCTGATACTCCCTCTCCAATACTTTCTAGGCATCCTCTTCCATCACACCTCTCCTCTCCATATCATCCTTCACCTTATCTCGCTAATTCTCTGCCTCCTTCTCGATTTTCTCCCACAATAGGTTCTTCAATTGAACCCCAACAAGCAAATTATTATTATCATTATTACTATCCAAGCTACAACCCAAGTTGGAAAAGCAAGATGCTATAAGCCCAGGGGCTCCAACAGGGAAAAATAGCCCAGTGAGGAAAGGAAATAAGGAAATAAATAAATGAAGAGAACAAATTAACAATAAATCATTCTAAAATAAGTAACAACGTCAAAACAGACATGTCATATATAAACTATTAGACCAGCATAGTCACCATAGGTTTTTTTGTTCATCTATTTTGTATTCTGTGAACACCATCGAAATTAGCCATATCATCGTCAAATATAATTATAAGTCCCGCGAAGCTGAGCCAATGAAGTGTGAAATTGATTTTAGTCATCGGTAACGAGGCAGATTAATTTTACAATCGGTGATCAAGAAGTTTATATATACGGAAAAATATGTTATATATTGCTTAAGAAAGTGTCTCGTATATTTCCAAATTTCTTTAATTAGTAATGTCATGTTAATCTCAAACCTTGACTAAACATATTTAAATGCATACATAAATACATACACACGCACACACACACACACATATATATATATATATATATATATATATATACACACACATATATATATATATATATATATACAGTATTAATATATATACAGTGTATATATACATATATATATATATATATATATATATATATATATATATATACTGTATACTGTATATATATACAGTATATATATACATATATATATATATATATATATATATATATATATATATATGTATATATATATACACACATTATCACAAGCTAAGCTAAAACCCTAGTTGGAAATGAAAGATGCTATAAGCCGAGGGCCCCCAAAGGAAAAATAGCCTGGTGAGGAAAGGAAACACGGAAAAATAAGATATTTTAAGAATAGTAACAACATTAAAATAAACATTTCCTATATAAACTATAAAAACTCTAACAAAACAAGAAGAGAAATTTGATAGAATAGTGTGCCCAAGTGTACCCTCAAGCAAGAAAACTCTAACCCCAGACAGTGGAAGACCATGGTACAGAGGCTATGGCACTACCCAAGACTAGAGAACAATGGTAATATATATATATATATATATATATATATATATATATATATATATATATATACACACATTATCACAAGCTAAGCTACAACCCTAGTTGGGAAAGAAAGATGCTATAAGCCCATAGGCCTCCTTCAGGGCAAAATAGCCCAGTGAGGAAATTAAATAAGGAAATAAATAAACTACAAGAGAAGTTTAAGAACAATAATAACATTAAAATAAATCTTTCATATATAGACTCTAAAAACTTACAATATAATAAGATAAAAACTTCAAAATATCAAGAGGAAGAGAAATAATATAGAATATCGTTAATTCTAAATTGAAAAAAACAGAATACTAATCCCCAAGTTATCTACGTCCCCATGGGGAAATACGGCTTTAGGATGAATGGGGAAGAGATTAATACAAGGAGATGGGGAAAGGGGAAGAGGGTATCATAGGTAGGGGAATGATGGGGATGCTGTGAAGGTCATAGGGAGGAGGATAAGAATCAATTGGTATTTTCGACGAATAAAGATATTTCGAAAGAGTTAAATCAGGGGGGAAAAGGGTTGAGATATTTCTCCAAATATGGTATACATTGTAAAATTTTAGATTTTAAAGTTTACTCTTTCTCTGTCTCTGTCTGTCTGTCTCTCTCTCTCTCTCTCTCTCTCTCTCTCTCTCTCTCTCTCTCTCTCTCTCTCTCTCTCTCTCTCTCTCTCTATATATATATATATATATATATATATAAATATGTATATATATATATAAATATGTTTATATATAAATATGTATATATATACATATTTATATATATATACACACACACACATATATATATATATATATATATATATATATATATATCACACATATATATATTCACATATATGTATACTGTATATATTTACACATACATATATATATATATTGATATATATATATATATATATATATATATATATTTACATGTATGTATACTGTATATATTTACACACATCCATATGTGTGTATGTATATATATATATATATATATATATATATATATATATATATATATATATCAAGAGAGAGAGAGAGAGAGAGAGAGAGAGAGATACATACATATATATATATATATATATATATATATATATATATATATATATATCAAGAGAGAGAGAGAGAGAGAGAGAGAGAGAGAGAGAGAGAGAGAGAGAGAGAGAGAGAGAGAGATACTCCTTCGAGAGAGAGAGAAATACTCCTTCGAGAATCTGTACAAATTCACACAACAACAAGTTGTGAATTAATCGCCCAAAATAATAACCTTTAACGTAACAGACCCAACAACAGAAGAAACAAACGCACGAACACACACAGGAAACCAAAAGCATATGAAAGAAGCCAATCATTCTATGACCCGAAAGAGCATATCTAAGGAGCTAACTCCATTCTTCAAGCTATTATCAATATTCCCCCCTTGAAAGGTAGGTGTGGCTATATGCCATCACGTCGGTTGTTGCAGGGTATAAACGTCTACCACGAATGGCTCAAAGTTGGAGCAAATGCTTTTTTGTTGACCAGGTGGACATGAGTCTTTTTATAGTTTATTTATGACATATTTCTTTTTGATGTTGTTAATAGTTTATATATGACATGTCTGTTTTGACGTTGTTACTTATTTTAGAATGATTTATTGTTCATTTGTTCTCTTCATTTATTTATTTCCTTATTTCCTTTCCTCACTGGGCTATTTTTCCCTGTTGGAGTCCCTGGGCTTATAACATCTTGCTTTTCCAACTACGGTTGTAGCTTGGATAGTAATAATAATAATAATAATAATAAAACGAAAATATACACAGTGAAGAACAGAGGTGAAATTTTAAACCAATAAATATAGTTCAAAATATGTAAAGTTTGTATTAAAACCTTTATAAATTAGAAATTGAAGCATGAAATATAAGATTCATTAAATTACTGAATTTTATATTATACAAAACTAAAACTGCATTGTTTATTTATAAAAATAAAAACTAAATAAATCCAATTTTTCCTGAAATGAATACTTAAAATATCGATGTTAATTTTCCTACATGGGATGACAATGGAAAATCCTAAGTTTTCACATAATTTCACAATATTCCAATCTCTATTACAAGCAACAGGTGGCCCTCAAAAGAGCTGGTAACTTGAAACCTAAAAATTCACAATAATTCACTCCATAATTACAAGCAACCAGTGCCTCTCAAAAGAGCTGGGAACTTAAATTCTATTCCTTATTACAAGCAACAAGTGCCCCTCAGAAGAGCTGGTAACTTGTATTCTTTTCCCTATTACAAGCAACAAGTGGCCCTCAAAAGAGCTGGTAACTTATATTCCATTCCCTATTACAAGCAACAAGTGGCCCTCAAAAAAGCTGGTAACTTATATTCCATTCCCTATTACAAGCAACAGGTGGCCCTCAAAAGAGCTGGTAACTTAATAATCTATTCCCTATTACAAGCAACAAGTAGCCCTCAAAAGAGCTGGTAACTAATAATCTATTCCCTATTACAAGCAACAAGTGGCTCTCAAAAGAGCTGGTAACTAATATTCCATTCCCTATTACAAGCAACAAGTGGCCCTCAAAAGAGCTGGTAACTTATATTCTATTCCCTATTACAAGCAACAAGTGGCCCTCAAAAGAGCTGGTAACTTATATTCTATTCCCTATTACAAGCAACAAGTGGCCCTCAAAAGAGCTGGTAACTTATATCCCATTCCCTGTGACAAGCAACAAGTGGCCCTCAAAAGAGCTGGTAACTTATATCCCATTCCCTATTGCAAGCAACAAGTGGCCCTCCAAAGAGCTGGTAACTTATATTCCATTCCCTATTGCAAGCAACAGGTGGCCCTCCAAAGAGCTGGTAACTTATATTCCATTCCCTATTACAAGCAACAGGTGGCCCTCCAAAGAGCTGGTAACTTATATTCCATTCCCTATTACAAGCAACAGGTGGCCCTCCAAAGAGCTGGTAACTTATATTCCATTCCCTATTACAAGCAACAGGTGGCCCTCAAAAGAGCTGGTAACTTATATTCCATTCCCTATTACAAGCAACAGGTGGCCCTCCAAAGAGCTGGTAACTTATATTCCATTCCCTATTACAAGCAACAGGTGGCCCTCCAAAGAGCTGGTAACTTATATTCCATTCCCTATTACAAGCAACAGGTGGCCCTCCAAAGAGCTGGTAACTTATATTCCATTCCCTATTACAAGCAACAGGTGGCCCTCCAAAGAGCTGGTAACTTATATTCCATTCCCTATTACAAGCAACAGGTGGCCCTCAAAAGAGCTGCTAACTTACATTCCATTCCCTATTACACGCAACAGGTGGCCCTCAAAAGAGCTGCTAACTTACATTCCATTCCCTATTACACGCAACAGGTGGCCCTCAAAAGAGCTGCTAACTTACATTCCATTCCCTATTACACGCAACAGGTGGCCCTCAAAAGAGCTGCTAACTTACATTCCATTCCCTATTACACGCAACAGGTGGCCCTCAAAAGAGCTGCTAACTTACATTCCATTCCCTATTACACGCAACAGGTGGCCCTCAAAAGAGCTGCTAACTTACATTCCATTCCCTATTACACGCAACAGGTGGCCCTCAAAAGAGCTGCTAACTTACATTCCATTCCCTATTACACGCAACAGGTGGCCCTCAAAAGAGCTGGTAACTTACATTCCATTCCCTATTACACGCAACAGGTGGCCCTCAAAAGAGCTGGTAACTTACATTCCATTCCCTATTACACGCAACAGGTGGCCCTCAAAAGAGCTGGTAACTTACATTCCATTCCCTATTACAAGCAACAAGTGGCCCTCAAAAGAGCTGGTAACTAATATTCCATTCCATATTACAAGCAACAAGTGGAACCTCAAAAGAGCTGGTAACTAATATTCTATTCACTATTACAAGCAACAAGTGGAACCTCAAAAGAGCTGGTAACTAATATTCTATTCACTATTACAAACAACAAGTGGCCCTCAAAAGAGCTGGTAACTAATATTCTATTCCATATTACAAGCAACAAGTGGCCCTCAAAAGAGCTGGTAACTAATATTCTATTCCATATTACAAGCAACAAGTGGCTCTCAAAAGAGCTGGTAACTAATATTCTATTCCATATTACAAGCAACAAGTGGCCCTCAAAAGAGCTGGTAACTAATATTCTATTCCATATTACAAGTAACAAGTGGCCCTCAAAAGAGCTGGTAACTAATATTCTATTCCCTATTACAAGCAACAAGTGGCCCTCAAAAGAGCTGGTAACTAATATTCTATTCCCTATTACAAGCAACAAGTGGCCCTCAAAAGAGCTGGTAACTTATATTCTATTCCCTATTACAAGCAACAAGTGGCCCTCAAAAAAGCTGGTAACTAATATTCTATTCCCTATTACAAGCAACAAGTGGCCCTCAAAAGAGCTGGTAACTAATATTCTATTCCCTATTACAAGCAACAAGTGGCCCTCAAAAGAGCTGGGAACTTAAATTCTATTCCTTATTACAAGCAACAAGTGCCCCTCAGAAGAGCTGGTAACTTGTATTCTTTTCCCTATTACAAGCATCAAGTGGCCCTCAAAAGAGCTGGTAACTAATATTCCATTCCCTATTACAGGCAACAAGTGGCCCTCAAAAGAGCTGGTAACTAATATTCCATTCCCTATTACAGGCAACAAGTGGCCCTCAAAAGAGCTGGTAACTAATATTCCATTCCCTATTACAGGCAACAAGTGGCCCTCAAAAGAGCTGGTAACTAATATTCCATTCCCTATTACAGGCAACAAGTGGCCCTCAAAAGAGCTGGTAACTAACATTCCATTCCCTATTACAGGCAACAAGTGGCCCTCAAAAGAGCTGGTAACTAACATTCCATTCCCTATTACAGGCAACAAGTGGCCCTCAAAAGAGCTGGTAACTAACATTCCATTCCCTATTACAGGCAACAAGTGGCCCTCAAAAGAGCTGGTAACTAACATTCCATTCCCTATTACAGGCAACAAGTGGCCCTCAAAAGAGCTGGTAACTAACATTCCATTCCCTATTACAGGCAACAAGTGGCCCTCAAAAGAGCTGGTAACTAATATTCCATTCCCTATTACAGGCAACAAGTGGCCCTCAAAAGAGCTGGTAACTAATATTCCATTCCCTATTACAGGCAACAAGTGGCCCTCAAAAGAGCTGGTAACTAATATTCCATTCCCTATTACAGGCAACAAGTGGCCCTCAAAAGAGCTGGTAACTAACATTCCATTCCCTATTACAGGCAACAATTGGCCCTCAAAAGAGCTGGTAACTAACATTCCATTCCCTATTACAAGCAACAAGTGGCCCTCAAAAGAGCTGGTAACTTATATTCTATTCAATATTACAAGCAACAAGTGGCTCTCAAAAGAGCTGGTAACTAACATTCCATTCCCTATTACAGGCAACAAGTGGCCCTCAAAAGAGCTGGTAACTAATATTCCATTCCCTATTACAGGCAACAAGTGGCCCTCAAAAGAGCTGGTAACTAACATTCCATTCCCTATTACAGGCAACAAGTGGCCCTCAAAAGAGCTGGTAACTAATATTCCATTCCCTATTACAGGCAACAAGTGGCCCTCAAAAGAGCTGGTAACTAATATTCCATTCCCTATTACAGGCAACAAGTGGCCCTCAAAAGAGCTGGTAACTAATATTCCATTCCCTATTACAAGCAACAAGTGGCCCTCAAAAGAGCTGGTAACTAACATTCCATTCCCTATTACAGGCAACAAGTGGCTCTCAAAAGAGCTGGTAACTAATATTCCATTCCCTATTACAGGCAACAAGTGGCTCTCAAAAGAGCTGGTAACTAATATTCCATTCCCTATTACAGGCAACAAGTGGCCCTCAAAAGAGCTGGTAACTAATATTCCATTCCCTATTACAGGCAACAAGTGGCCCTCAAAAGAGCTGGTAACTAATATTCCATTCCCTATTACAGGCAACAAGTGGCCCTCAAAAGAGCTGGTAACTAACATTCCATTCCCTATTACAGGCAACAAGTGGCCCTCAAAAGAGCTGGTAACTAATATTCTATTCCCTATTACAAGCAACAAGTGGCTCTCAAAAGAGCTGGTAACTAATATTCTATTCCCTATTACAAGCAACAAGTAGCCCTCAAAAGAGCTGGTAACTTATATTCTATTCCCTATTACAAGCAACAAGTGGCCCTCGAAAGAGCTGGTAACTTATATTCCATTCCCTATTACAAGCAACAAGTGGCCCTCAAAAGAGCTGGTAACTAATATTCTATTCCCTATTACAAGCAACAAGTGGCTCTCAAAAGAGCTGGTAACTAATATTCTATTCCCTATTACAAGCAACAAGTAGCCCTCAAAAGAGCTGGTAACTTATATTCCATTCCCTATTACAAGCAACAAGTGGCCCTCAAAAGAGCTGGTAACTAATATTCTATTCCCTATTACAAGCAACAAGTGGCTCTCAAAAGAGCTGGTAACTAATATTCTATTCCCTATTACAAGCAACAAGTAGCCCTCAAAAGAGCTGGTAACTTATATTCTATTCCCTATTACAAGCAACAAGTGGCCCTCGAAAGAGCTGGTAACTTATATTCCATTCCCTATTAAAAGCAACAAGTAGCCTTCAAAAGAGCTGGTAACTAATATTCTATTCCCTATTACAAGCAACAAGTGGCTCTCAAAAGAGCTGGTAACTAATATTCTATTCCCTATTACAAGCAACAAGTAGCCCTCAAAAGAGCTGGTAACTTATATTCTATTCCCTATTACAAGCAACAAGTAGCCCTCGAAAGAGCTGGTAACTTACATTCTATTCCCTATTACAAGCAACAGGTGGCCCTCAAAAGAGCTGGTAACTTATATTCTATTCCATATTACAAGCAACAAGTGGCCCTCAAAAGAGCTGGTAACTAATATTCTATTCCATATTACAAGCAACAAGTGGCCCTCAAAAGAGCTGGTAACTAATATTCTATTCCATATTACAAGCAACAAGTGGCCCTCAAAAGAGCTGGTAACTAATATTCTATTCCCTATTACAAGCAACAGGTGGCCCTCGAAAGAGCTGGTAACTAATATTCTATTCCCTATTACAAGCAACAAGTGGCCCTCAAAAGAGCTGGTAACTTATATTCTATTCCCTATTACAAGCAACAAGTAGCCCTCAAAAGAGCTGGTAACTTACATTCTATTCCCTATTACAAGCAACAGGTGGCCCTCAAAAGAGCTGGTAACTTATATTCCATTCCCTATTACAAGCAACAAGTGGCCCTCAAAAGAGCTGGTAACAAATATTCCATTCCCTATTACAAGCAACAAGTAGCCATCAAAAGAACTAGTAAATTTGCTTAACTCGTTTCGATCTAATTGACGGTGTTACAAAGAAGAGCAAATATATCAATGCTCAAAGATATTAAGGAGTCGAACGGGTTCGTGTGTGTGTGCGTGCGTGTGTGTGTGTGCGTGTGTGCGCGCGTGCATTTGTTTTTGTTGGTCGAGAGCTAATTTAAGCGGTGATGTTGAACCTCCAACATCATTAGGGCTCTCATAAAAACTCAGTCAGGGTCTCTCTACGTTATACCGTCGGCATAGAAGAGTCACTCGCAATGAGAGAGAGAGAGAGAGAGAGAGAGAGAGAGAGAGAGAGAGAGAGAGAGAGAGAGAGATTTATTTTATTTGGCAAATTCTATTTTGTCAATTGTAATCCATGCTTAGTTATATGTAGAGAGAGAGAGAGAGAGAGAGAGAGAGAGAGAGAGAGAGAGAGAGAGAGAGATTTGATTTTGTTAGGCAAATTCTGTTTTGTCAATTGTAATCCATGTTTAGTTATGAGTAGAGAGAGAGAGAGAGAGAGAGAGAGAGAGAGAGATTTGATTTGATTAGGTAAATATCATGTCAATTGTAATCCATGCTTAGTAACAAGTACAGAGAGAGAGAGAGAGAGAGAGAGAGAGAGAGAGAGAGAGAGAGAGAGAGAGAGAGAGAGAGAGAATTTATTTTATTTGGCAAATTCTATTTTGTCCATCGTAACCCATGATTAGTTATATGGAGAGAGAGAGAGAGAGAGAGAGAGAGAGAGAGAGAGAGAGAGAGAGAGAGAGAGAGAGAGAATTTATTTTATTTGGCAAATTCTATTTTGTCAATCGTAACCCATGCTTAGTTATAAGTACAGAGAGAGAGAGAGAGAGAGAGAGAGAGAGAGAGAGAGAGAGAGAGAGAGAGAGAGAGAGATTTGATTTTAATTGGCAAATTCTGTTTTGTCAATCGTAACCCATGCTTAGTTATATGTATAAAAAGAGAGAGAGAGAGAGAGAGAGAGAGAGAGAGAGAGAGAGAGAGAGAGAGAGAGAGATGGTTACTATAATCGAACTACACGATATAATGTCATATTTCAACTCAATTTCATTCTACATAACACAAATCATAGACGAGACTTACAATCTCTTTATAGCTATTTCGACCATTTTCAGCCCGACTAGAATAAATTAAAAGAATGGTAAATTTTTTTTATAATAATAAAGAGATAAAAAAAACTAAATTGGAATTTATGGAAGCAATAGTTACATTTCTCCTTTTTATGTAAACAAAAAATTATTTTATTCATCAAAAAAAAATAATGATTTGTTAGATTTATAAAAGAGCAATAGAAAAAAGTAAAAATATATATTCGAGAATTCTGGGATAGAAAAACGAGTGAAATTTCTAAATGTTTATCTGTGGTGTTGATATATTGAAAAAGAAAAAAAAAAACGAATTAATTAAGAATTATTCCATATGGTAAAAATAAAATTTCGTAATATGCCTCTGGCAGCTAAATAACTTAAGATTTTTTTGCTTTTTTCAGAAACAAGCAATGTATAACCACAATTTATGAAAAATTACATCAACAGCAAAATAACAATAACAACAACAGCAACAACAACAACTTCAACAACAATAACAACAACAAACCATGATATACGAAAACAAATTTCTCTGAATTTATAGAAAAAAAAATTTATCAGATACGGACACTAAATGCTACAACTATTTTTTCTCGAATAATTGCACATAAAACCACAGTTTTGTGATCTCATCTATATATTTCTATATCTCCTCATTCTCTACCTTCAGCATCTCCCATTTCTAAATTTATATAAGAAATATTCATTTTATTATTGTTACTGTTCTTAAAATATTGTATTTTTCCTAGTTTCCTTTCATCACTGGGCTATTTTCCCTGTTGAGGCCCCTGGGCTTATAGCATCCTGCTTTTCCAACTAGGGTTGTAGCTTAGCAAGTAATAATAATAATAATAATATTAATAATAATAACAATATATGGGGTCGCTGTTTCTAATTAGCTTTCTCTATCTCCCTTTGTCCTGTACATCTTGTTCTCTTAGACCCCTTTCCTTCATATAATTCCATAATTTATCTTTCCACCTCTACTTTGGCCTTCCCATCCTTCTTCTGCTCTCCACCTCCATATTCATAACCCTTTTACATACATGTTCATCCCCCTTCCTCACTATATGTCCAAACCATTTCAGTCTTCTTTCTTGAACGATCTTTGAAACCTCTGATACTTTGACTGTCCTCCTGATAAATTAATTCCGAATCTCTCTCCCTTCCTCACCATATGTCCAAACCATTTCAGTCTTCTTTCCGGATCTCATCTTATATTATCTTATCTATGTAAATATGCTATATTACAAACACGCCTATAGATTTATTATCGAGTATAGAAACCTATAGGCTCCCCCCAACCTTAGCTCACTAGGATGGTAAGGTTGTAGACACTAATGGCACTAACGAGTCTGAGCGGGACTCGAACCGCTGACTGGCAAACACCAGGCAGAGACGTTAGCAATCTTCCCTCCTCACGACATGGCCTAACCATTTCAGTCTTCTTTCTTGAACTATCTTTGGAACCTCTGATACTTTGACTGTCCCCTGATTAGTTCATTCCGGATGTTATCTTAGCTTATCTTATCTATGTAAATATAATATATAATAAACACGCCTATAGATTTATTACCGAGTAAGGAAACGAGATAAATGTACACAAGAAACATACGGCAGTGTGTACATTTCATACACCTTTAAAAGAAGGGTAAATAAAGTCATTTACATCAACAGTCCAACCCTAGACTCATGGGCTCTCCTTCCGAGTGGTGCCAGATGGGTTAGTCTAAAAATCCCCAAAACACATGATAAAAAAATCCCCAAATATCCCCATTTCCACAGATATATTTTCTTCTGATCCTGTAGGCTTTCCTAATATAAAAATTACTCACCATGCTTCATGTAAGTGCAAGCAAACTAATTGCAACAATATAAAGGTTTACTCATCTTTGTTTCTTCTTCATAGAAAGTGTACAGAATATTCCCAAGAAACATCCAAAATCCCCAAAATCTAGGGATAAATCCCTATATCTGGCAACACTGCTCCTTCCTCATCTGCAATACCCAACAAGGATCAGCTTAAGTGCCTTACATAAGGCACTCATACTTCCATTTACTATCGATGTCTGGGTGTACCGTCGTAAAGGTAGTGACCCGTTAGATCCCCGGTACATTGAGAGTACCGTTAAGCACCCTGATACGCTTATGGTTTGGGGTTGTTTTAGTGGACTTGGCCTTGGTAAGCTTGTTTTTTTACCCCCTAATGTTCGTGTGAACAAAGAAATTTATTTGGACCTCCTTGCTGAACATTTGCACGAATCTTTCGAGATGTCTGGGATACATAAGCGCAGAATGAATGCCCAATATATCCAGACAGCCTCCCATCCTCTGATTATTATTATTATTATTATTATTATTATTATTATTACTATTACTATCCAAGCTACAACCCTAGTTGGAAAAGCAAGATGCTATAAGGCCAGGGGCTCCAATAGGGAAAAATAGCCCAGTGAGGAAAGGAAAAAAGGAAATAAATAAATGAAGAGAACAAATTAACAATAAATCATTCTAAAAAAGTAACAACGTCAAAACAGATATGTCATAATGTACATAAACTATTAACAACGACAAAAACAAATACGTCATATATAAACGATAAAAAGCCTCATGTCCGCCTGGTCAACAAAAAAGCATTTGCTCCAACTTTGAACTTTTGAAGTTCCACTGATTCAACTACCCGAGAGTTCTCATATCCACCAATGGTTCTTCACAGACAGAAACACTACTAAAAGATTAAATAAAAAGTATTTTTTAATAAATAAGTATCAACAAAATGGATTGTCATCCTTAAAGTAGAACTCAAAATCCTCCGCTCAAGTTCTACAGTTTCTTGTAGTGTCTGCAACTTCACCATCCCTGTGAGCTAAGGATGGTGGGTTTGGACGAGCCTATAGGTCTACCTACTGAGTCATCAGTAGCCATTACCTGGCCCTCCCTGGTCCTAGCTTGGGTGGAGAAGGGGCTTCGGCGCTGATCATATGTATATATGGTCAGT
>NC_090725.1:333644447-333649447 GCF_036898095.1 Palaemon carinicauda
ATTAGGTACAAATTTGAAAAATATCACTGAAACATTATCATCTAAAAGACTATAAAAAATACTGGAATAAATCACGTTCCGATAGAGAAACCAGCGGAATCAAACGAAAATTTTAATGTCTTTTTATAGTTTATATATGACATATTTGTTTTTGGCGTTGTTAATAGTTTATATATGACATATCTCTTTTTGACATTACTTTTTTTTAGAATGATTTATTGTTAATTTGTTCTCTTCGGTTATTTATTTCCTTTCCTCACTGGGCTATTTTTCCCTATTGGAGCCCCTGGGCTTATAGCATCTTGCTTTTCCAATGTAGCTTGGATAGTAATAATAATAATAATAATAATAATGATATCCAACTAATGAAGTAAAATAAATATATCTGATATTAGGTCACAATGGAAGATATTATCATAATTATTATTATTACAAGACCAGTTGAAAAAGCGGGATGCTATAAGCACGGGGGCTCCAACAGGGAAAATAGCTCAGTAAGGAAAGGAAACAAGGAAAAATGAAATATTTCAAGAACAGTAACAACATCAAAATAAATATTTCCTATACAAACTATATAAACTTCAGTGGTCTGGAAAAATATTTCATGTTAACAAAGTTGATCTTTAAAATTAGAGAGAGAGAGAGAGAGAGAGAGAGAGAGAGAGGGAGAGAGAGAGAGAGAGAGAGAGAGAGAGATTTTCAGTTATCCACCTTTCAGATGCCTGGAAAAATATTTCTTGTTAGCAAAGTTAATCTTTAAAACATCAACAGGTTGGAGAGAGAGAGAGAGAGAGAGAGAGAGAGAGAGAATTTTTGTCACCCACTTTCTGGTGGTTTGGAAAAACATTTAACATCAGCAGGTTACAATTGAGAGAGAGAGAGAGAGAGAGAGAGAGAGAGAGAAAGTCAATATTTCTCGTTATCCACCCTTCCAATGGGCTGGAAAAATAATTTCTTGTTACAAGAATTAATCTTTAAAACATTAACAGGTTGGAGAGAGAGAGAGAGAGAGAGAGAGAGAGAGAGAGTCCATTTTTGTCACCCACCTTCTGGTGGTTTGGAAAAACATTTAACATCAGCAGGTTACAAATGAGAGAGAGAGAGAGAGAGAGAGAGAGAGGGGAATGTAATTTAGAAGTACACCCATCATCTTGATGTATTATCAGATCACGTTAAACCCATCCATTTTAAAACCGTAATTCAACAAATGGAAAATAAATCACAGCCTTCTTCTCTATCAATTTTCGGGGTTGAGGTCAGGTCATGGAAAGATAGAGAAGAAAGATAGAGAAGAAAGATAGAGAGAAGAAAAAATGCAAGATTTATACAAATTCCAGAATGCTAACGCTAACATTATGCAATCCTCCCCTACACTGTTTAAAAAATTGCCGTAAAAAATCGATAAAAATTATGGAATAAATGTTGTCAGGAATTTACCGTAATAAAAACGGATATATTGACGCAAAGGAGTGCTATTACGGTCAACAACCTGTAAAAGATAAAAACAATGGGTAGAAATTACGGTCGCCTGTATTTTACTGAAATATGGGCTGAAAACAGTATATTGTATGCAGAATTTCCGATTAAAATTACTGTTTTTTAAGCTTATATAATAAAGAGCAAGTGTAAAGCCATATAAATAAATACATTTCTTTCCTGTCCAGCGTGGCAGGAGAGAGAAGGAGTATTCACACCCTGGTGAGAGGGGGGTTCCCCTAGAGGTACGCTCGGAAATCACACTCTCCCAGAAATTGTCGAACCAGCGGGTTGTAGTTAGAGAATGGGGAAGGAGGAGAAGAGTTGAATCTCCAAGTGTGTATGTGTGTGCATATCTAAATATTCCTTCCTACAACCCAACATCAACTTTAATAAACAAGTAAAGTCTCCTCACATTCTTTGAAAGGTCTACAGATCACTAATGAGCGGCAGAGGCAAGGGACGATTGATTGATTGATTGATTTAGTTTTCGGGCATCCTGACATCTAAGGTCATTGACGCCGATATTTATTTTATATAAAAGATAAAAGAATATTCAATTAAAACCATAAATTAAGATGTCATTATAGAAGCCAAATGTCATTATAGAAGTTAAATAATTTTCAGGAGACCTGCTTCTGAAATAAATCTAAAAATACCACTCGCATAGTAGGACACATCAGGTCCAAGAATCTTGGCAAGGATGAACCTGCCAGCCAGTTCTGAACACCCCTCTTCCACCAAACTTGGACCAGGAAATGGATGCTGGTGACCACCCTATAACTAACTCCATCCTGAGGCTAAATACTACGCAGTACTCTAGAAGTTTTATTCCAGCTGTGACCAAGTTGTGGAATGATCTTCCTAATCGGGTAGTTGAATCAGTAGAACTTCAAAAGTTCAAAGTTGCAGCAAATGCTTTTTTGTTGACCAGGCGGACATGAGTCTTTTTATAGTTTATATATGAAATATTTGTTTTTGACGTTGTTAATAGTTTATATATGACATGTCTGTTTTGACGTTGTTAATAGTTTATATATGACATGTCTGTTTTGACGTTGTTAATAGTTTATATATGACATATCTCTTTTGACATTACTTTTTTTTATAATGATATATTGTTAATTTGTTCTCTTAATTTATTTATTTCCTTATTTCCTTTCCTCACTGGGCTATTTTTCCCTATTGGGGCCCCTAGGCTTATAGCATCTTGCTTTTCCAACTAGGGTTGTAGCTTGGATAGTAATAATACTAATAATAGCAAAGCCAAATTCACTAATGACATGAACAAAACTATAACTAAGGACACTGATTTGGGACTGATTCAGGGTTGCCAGGTGTTCTAAATGAGAAAAAGGCCAACTTCTAATCAACAGAAACTTTAAAATGCCAACCCGTTAGTAGAAAAAGGCCAGATATATAAACTATAGAGACTTAAACAAAACAAGAGAAAGAGAAATTAGATAGAATGGCGTGACCGAGTGTACCCCCAAGCAAGAGAACTCTAACCCAAGACAGTGGAAGACCATGGTACAGAGGCTATGGCACTACCCAAGACTAGAGAACACTGGTTTGATTCTGGAGTGTCCTTCTCCTAGAAGAGCTGCTTACCATAGCTCAATTTTTTTTTATATTTAAAAGAAAATAACACTGTGGCTTCTATTCTAATTCAGAAGCTACGTGCAGAGCGAACTGAGAGGAAATTGGAAAGTTTCCATGCAAAAGAATGTGTAATTAATTTCAATATGACTTGAAATTGTAAGATTTTATATGAAAACGTTTTCACCATTTCAAGAAATGTACAGAAATGTTCAACAAGATGTGCAACATCAGCATGATATTTATTTTTGCATCACCAGCTACCATGCAAAGTAAGGCGAGATAGCCACGGCATTCGTAATAATAAGAGCGACAAGACAAGATGGCCACGGCATTCGTAATAATAAGAGCGACAAGACAAGATGGCCACGGCATTCGTAATAATAAGAGCGACAAGACAAGTTGGCCACGGCATTCGTGATAATAAGAGCGACAAGACAAGAAGGCCACGGCATTCGTAATAATAATAGCGACAAGACGAGATGGCCACAGCATTCGTAGTAATAATAGCGACAAGACGAGATGGCCACGGCATTCGTGGTAATAATAGCGACAAGACAAGATGGCCACGGCATTCGTGATAACAATAGCGACAAGACAAGATGGCCACGGCATTCGTGATAATAATAGCGACAAGAAAAGATGGCCACGGCATTCGTGATAACAATAGCGACAAGACAAGATGGCCACGGCATTCGTGATAATAATAGCGACAAGACAAGATAGCGACAAGACAAGATGGCCACGGCATTCGTAATAATAATAGCGACAAGACAAGATGGCCACGGCATTCGTAATAATAATAGCGACAAGACAAGAAGGCCACGGCATTCGTAATAATAATAGCGACTAGACAAGATGGCCACGGCATTCGTAATAATAATAGCGACAAGACAAGAAGGCCACGGCATTCGTAATAATAATAGCGACAAGACAAGATGGCCACGGCATTCGTAATAATAATAGCGACAAGACAAGAAGGCCACGCATTCGTAATAATAATAGCGACTAGACAAGATGGCCACGGCATTCGTAATAATAATAGCGACAAGACAAGAAGGCCACGGCATTCGTAATAATAATAGCGACTAGACAAGATGGCCACGGCATTCGTAATAATAATAGCGACAAGACAAGAAGGCCACGGCATTCGTAATAATAATAGCGACAAGACAAGATGGCCACAGCATTCGTAATAATAATAGCGACTAGACAAGATGGCCACGGCATTCGTAATAATAATAGCGACAAGACAAGATGGCCACGGCATTCGTAACAATAATAGCGACAAGACAAGATGGCCACATAGCGACAAGACAAGATAGCCACAGCATTCGTAATAATAATAGCGACAAGACAAGATGGCCACATAGCGACAAGACAAGATAGCCACAGCATTCGTAATAATAATAGCGACAAGACAAGATAGCCACAGCATTCGTAATAATAATAGCGACTTTGGCCAGGCATCTGATGTTCTCGGCAAAAAAAAAAAGGTTTGCTACGCATCAAAGCCCACGGGTCATTTACCTCTAGTGGTCTTTTCTCTAACCCCAAACTACCTACAAAAAGAGGCAAGTCTTTTTCGATGCAATCGTAAGCCAGGTATCGTATGCAAATAAATCTCTTGGGCGATGTACTCATATATTAAATGCCATGTGATTTCCATACGAATTTTGCTTTGAATGTGAGATTGTTTGTGTGGGGCTCTCTCTCTCTCTCTCTCTCTCTCTCTCTCTCTCTCTTTCTCTCTCTCTCTCTCCCTCTCTCTCTCTCTTCCTCTTCTTCTTCTTCACGTTTTTTTCAAATAGTTGGTAGCAACCAAAATTATTTGAAAGCACCCAAAATTATTACTATTATTATTATTACAAGCTAAGCTACAACCCTAGTTGGAAAAGCAGGATGCTATAAACCCGAGGGCTCTT
>NC_090725.1:333656947-333661947 GCF_036898095.1 Palaemon carinicauda
CTGATTAGTAACCTAAAGATTAACCCCTCTCTCTCTCTCTCTCTCTCTCTCTCTGCATCTACAAACATAAGGTTACATTATAATGATTACAATTATTAACCTAACGTTTATTAATTTATCTCTCTCTCTCTCTCTCTCTCTCTCTCTCTCTATGATTAGTGACCTAAAGTTTAACTCCTCTCTCTCTCTCTCTCTCTCTCTCTCTCTATGATTAGTAACCTAACGTTTAACTCCCTCTCTCTCTCTCTCTCTCTCTCTCTCTCTCATAATGGCCCTATTGTAATTAATTTTCTTCTGTCGATATGAGAGAAAGTCTCTCTCTCTCTCTCTCTCTCTCTCTCTCTCTCTCTATCTCTCTCTCTAACCACCATAAGAAAGAACCCATATTATCGAATACAAGTTTAATGAGATGAGACAGGTGTATTATATGGCAATGCAGGTAACAACACAAATGGTAAAGATGAGGGTATTTTTTTTTTTTCACCTTAATAACCACCAACACATCCGTTATATATATATATATATATATATATAACTTAAACCCAAGATTTATAAATATATGAAATATCTGTTTTAATGTTGTTATTGTTTTTTAAAATATTTTATTTTAATTTTTCATTAGTTCTTATATCGTTTTTATATTTGATTTCCTTTCCTCACTGGGCTATTTTTTCCTTGTTGGAGCCCTTGTGCATATAGGATTTTTGCTTTTCCAACTAGGGTTGTAGGTTAGCTAATAATAATAATAATGATAATAATATTAATAATAATAATAATAATAATAATTATAATAATTATAATAATAATAACAATAATTATAATAATAATAACTATAATAATATTAATAATAATAATAATAATAATAATAATAATAATAATAATAATAATAATAACGCAGATTATGTACAAATGTATCATAATTTATGAAGGCTCCGCAAGTATTTAACAATCGCTTGATGATTAACAATTGATGTCTGCGTAAACAATAAAACAGACATTGCAAAATATATAAAAATTATACTACTTCAAAAAAGGCTTTATATATGTTATATCTCAAACCGTGGCCTAATCTATTTACATACTTTTTCCATATCTCAAACCGTAGCCTAATCTATACATTATAAAAAAACACATTTCTATCCAAAAGGATGTCATATGAAAAAGGAACAGATGTTGCAGGAAGGGCACACAGTAGAGCGCATACCTTCGCCACGGCAGCTTATTTCTCGACCTTGAACTTTGACCTTAACATGTATTAATTGGCGTGGATTTTCATACACTCAAATGTGAACCAAATTTGAAGGTTGTGACAACGATGTCCAAACTTATGGCTGATTACGTGAATTGGACATTTTGCTTGACCGTAACCTTGACTTTCCGAACTTTAATAATTTCCCGCTTTTTTTTTTTTTTTTTTTTTTTTTTTTTTACACATAACAGTTAATCACCGCAAGATTCATTATTCTACAATCAAAATTGTGGTTAGGAAGCAGTTCACAAACTAACACATACACATGAACAAGGGGTAAAATATAGCCTCCTTCCAACTTCGTTGCCGGAGGTAATGAATAAACTAGCACTAAGAAGACACGGAGGAATAGTGACAAGAGGAGTTACCTAAACTAGCAATGGTACTCAATGTAAACTAATTAGCTAAGATAACAACGCACTGCCTTATGAACATGATAGCTAATATCCAAACATGATATAGTGGATGAAAATCTTATACTGTTCTTCCTGCAATCAAAAAAAAAAATAAAAAATAAATAAAATGACATCCGAAAATGAATTAGCAAAGCCAAAAAACATAATTAACTAAACAATTAAGATTCTAATACAAGGTGTGATGTAAAACATATAAAAAGGTTTAGAAATCTCATATTCAAAAAAGGAAAAGTCCTTATTTCTATGGCTTCATAAGAACACTAATTGACTTCTCATAGTTTTATAAAATAATCATCAATATTTCATGAGCCTCTTGAGAACAATCTTGGCTGGCAATCTGCTGGGAGAGGGTTCAAGACCCGCTCTATCTCGATAATTTCAGGTAGAGTCTGCAACCTCACCATCCCTGCGAGCAAGAGATCGTGGGATAGGAGAAGTATATAGTTCTAACGGCTGAGTCATCAGCAGACATTGCCTGGCCCTCCCTGGTCCAGCTTGATGGAGAGGGGGGCTTGGATATTGATACTACGTGTGTATGGTCAGTCTCTAGAATAATGTCTTTTCCCTTGCCTCTGCCATTCACGAGTGACCTTTAAAAATCTTGAGAATACGAAGCAGGGAATTAATTCATAAATAAAAAGGTATGTTCCCGTTAAACAACAGGGTACTGTAATTTTGGCTAATGTGATACACTAAAATTTTCTTTATATTTAATAATCATGAATGTAAACATTAGCTATGGGAAAATTAAACATTGCTAGACTTATAATAATAGGGGTACCACAGGAGTTAGAACACTATCAGATAAGATCCAAGAAAGTAGACTGAGGTGGTATGGTCATGTCATGAGAAGAGATGAACAGTATATTGGGAGGAGAGTGATGGAAATGGAGGTACAGGGAACGAGAAGGAGAGGGAGATCAAAGCGAAGGTGGATGGACTGTATCAAGGATGACCTTCGATCAAAGGGATTAACCGGTGATGAAGTGTGGGACAGAGGTAGATGGAGAACGCTTGCCAGAAACATCGACCCCACATAGAAGTGGGAGAAGATGTAGACAAAGAAGAAGAAGAAGAAGCTAGACTTATAATAATTAATAGAGCTTACATCCATCATGGGTGTATTAATTAAGTGTTGTTAGCTAATGATATATCAAATAATACTCTTCTACACGTTTGGAGACAGTCGTGTATTTTAGTACCAAGACACAAACAGCTCCATGAACCCTTGGGTCATCGGGCGAGATCCATCATTAGCCGTGTTAAGTCGTGCGTGTCTTCAACACCATAGGAATTTTGATTGGGTCTTCTAATAGACGCCATCTGGCAAGGCAAACCTCAACTTCCTGGGGAGGGGGGGGGGTCACCGGTCCAAGATAAAAATAAAAAATGGGGTGGGAGGGGTTGAAGAGTTAAGCAGGGAAAGATTAGAATAATTCATTTGGATGATTAACTGGACAGCATCAAGGTCAACCGATACTAAAAGTAGAGAAACGATTGAAAAAACACAAATTCAGGATTTTCCTTTCCTTAAAAAAAAAAAAAAAAAAAAAAAAAAAAAAATAGATAAATAAATAAATAAATAAATTGATAAAATTCTCGATTCCCGCTCGTACTCGTTAGTTCCTTTAGTGTCTGTAACCTCACCGTCCTTGTGAGCTAAAAATGGGGTGTCTAGAGGAGCCTTCAGGTCTACCTGTTGAATAATCAGCAGCCACTGTCTGGCCTTCCCTAGTCTTAGCTTGGGTGGAAAGTGGGGTTTGGGCTGTGATCATATGTATAATATAGTCAGTCTCTAGGGCATTGTGCTTGCTAGGGCAATGCCACTGTCCCTTACCTCTGCCATTCATAAGCGGCCTTTTAAACCTCCCTGGCCCTAGCTTGGGTGGAGAGCAGACTTAAGCAATGATCATATGTATAATATAGTCAGTCTCTAGGGCATTATCCTACTTGCTAGGGCAATGCCACTGTCCCTTGCGTATGCAATTCATAAGCGGCCTTTTAAACCTCCCTGGTGCTAGCTTAGGAGGAGAGTGGACTGAAGCAATAATCATATGAATAATATAGTCAGTCTCTAGGGCATTGTCCTGCTTGCTAGGGCAATGCCACTGTCCCTTGCCTCTGCCATTCACGAGGGCTTTTAAACCTTTAAACCTCCCTGGATCTAGTTTGAGTGGAGAGTGGTGGTCATATGATTAATATAGTCAGTCTCTAGGGCATTGTCCTGCTTGCTAGGGCAATGCTACTGTACATTGCCTCTGCCATTCATTAGTGGCTTTTAAACCTTTAAACCTTCTTGGTCTTCCTAGCTTGGGTGGAAAGCGGGGTTTGGGCTGTGATCATATGTATAATATAGTCAGTCTCTAGGGCATTGTCCTGCTTGCTATGGCAATGCCACTGTCCCTTGCCTCTTCCATTCACAAGCGGCTTTTAAACATTTAAACCTCCTTGGCCTTCCTAGCTTGGGTGGAGAGCGGACTTCAGCAATGATCATACGAATAACATAGTAAGTCTCTAGGGCATTGTCCTGCTTGCTAGGGCAATGCCACTGTCCCTTGCCTCTGCCATTCACAAGCGGCTTTTAAACATTTAAACCTCCTTGGTCTTCCTAGCTTGGGTGGAGAGCGGGATTAAGCGGTGATCATACGAATAATATAGTGTCTTCAGGGCATTGTCCTGCTCGATAGGACAATGCCACTGTCCCTTGCCTCTGCCATTCACAAGCGGCTTTTAAACCTTTAAACCTCCTTGGTCCTAGCTTGGGTGGAGAGATGGATTAAGCGGTGATCATACGAATAATATAGTGTCTTTAGGGCATTGTCCTGCTTGCTAGGGCAATGCCACTGTCCCTTGCCTCTGACATTCATGAGCAGACTTTAAACATTTAAACCTCCTTGGTCTTCCTAGCGGTGATCATACGAATAATATAGTGTCTTTAGGGCATTGTCCTGCTTGCTAGGACAATACCCCTGTCCCTTGCCTCTGCCATTCATGAGGGTCTTTAAACCATTTCCATGACTTAGTTAAAGTTAATCTATAAATAAAGAAACATTTTTTTTTATGTTAAAATACCCAAAAAGTACTGAAAGACCATAACTTCACCTCTGTATGCTTCCTCTGTTTGGGTTTAATTACATCCCTGGATAATTGACTATGACGAATTTCTTAATCCCAGCAATTTCCTCAGCAGAGTTGCAATCGAGGCAAATCAAAGAACGTAGCAAAAAGCTCTAAGTACCACCGTCACTTGCATAACGAGACGCCTTAAATACTATCATCTAAGTCTAATGGACATTCCTTTATATTGCAAAATCATTATTCCAAGTCTGGGAAGA
>NC_090725.1:333674447-333686947 GCF_036898095.1 Palaemon carinicauda
GACTAAAATCTGTTATAGAATATGCTGCATGTTTGCACAATAGGTACCATATCAAAACATCTATATTTTCTGTATGCTGAAACATTTTGAATTCATTACTTTCTGAACTAAATTGTTCCTGCAAGAGCATTACATCAATGGTTAAATAACTGAATAGGTTGGCTCACGTGTCGGTTAGACTCCATCAATCTTTTGCTCGCTCAGTTCTTTGACGTCACGGACACCTAAAACTCATTATAATACCTATCTTTGAGTACCTAGAGTGGTTCTTAGGATCATACTATCATGATTCGGGAGAAAATATTCCCTTTATCAATCCATGTTTGCATCGTACTATGAAACTTAATGTAATAGCTTGATGAAACTACTGATGTGAAACTTTTCACAGCTTCTTGTGTATGGTCAGTATAATAAAAATGAAAAAAAAATTAAAGATTTCTTGTTTTGTAAGCCTATGCAAACTTCAACTACTGCTGCTGATATTTTTTACTTAATTGATGATTTCTTCAAAATACGTTCGATCGAATGGGAGAAATTGTGCGGAGTTTGTATTGACGGGGCACCTACGATGCTCGGCTGTAAGTCTGGCTTCAATCTTAAGTTAAAAAGTGACTCCAGAAGTAATTGAGACTCACTGCATGGTTCATCGACAAGTATTAGCTACCAAGACGTTACCAGAATCATTCAAGGAAGTGCTCAACCGAGTGATTAAAGTAGTAAATGTCGTTAAATCAATTAGATGTTTTATGTGGCGATATGGGTTCAACACACGAAGCACTACTGTTTCACACAGAGGTAAGGTGGCTCTCGAAAGAAAAGGCGATGAAAAGATTTTTTGACTTGAGAGGAGAGCTGCAAATATTTCTTGCTTCTCAAAATGCAAGTGAATATGAATCATTGTTTACGGATGAATTTACGATATGCAAATTGGCATACCTGGTCGACATTTCTGGGATTTTTAATAATATTCATACAGGATTACAGGGTAAGGAACGTACGATAATATCTTTGTCTGAAAAGATATTTTCTTTTAAAATGAAATTGGAACTCTGGATCACCAAAATTAACCAAAGGAATTATACATGTTCCCAACACTTGCCTAATTTTTTGAAGACGCGGCAAATGAAATTGATGACTTATTTGGCTTGATACAGGATGATTTGGAAAATCTCACTGTTCAAATAAGAAGTTATTTTCATAATGAATGTTACAAATCTTTCTCCCGTACAATTAACCCCTTAAATGCCAGTGTATCTGAGGTCCCTGAAGCAGCAGAGGAAGATTTCATCGACTGATAAAACAAATTTGAAGCTAAATCATGGTTTGGTGAACTGCAACTGCAAGAATTTTGGGCAAAAATGTCCAAAAATTCCCAGTAATATCAGAAATCGCAATAAAGAATTTATTGCCGTTCCCAACAACTTACTTATGTGAAGCAGCATCCTCCCAACTTCTCATCCTTAAAAACAAATGCCGAAATCAATTAAATGTGGAAGATGACAACGGAGCCCAGGATAGAATTGCTAACTAAAAAACTGCAATACCAGCCTTCTCATTAAGGTCAGTTCATAAACACGCTTTGCGTAACGTTGGAAATTTGTGTTAATAATTTTGAATTGATTTACAATTAATTGATTTTTGTAGCAGCTTTAGAATTTTTTATGAATAAATTTGAAACTAATCATGAAATTACGGAATGTATGGTTACTTCACGAATAGATAATCTATAATTCAATAATCGCAATATATGGCATTTTATTGTTAAAAAAAATGAATGTGTATATAAGATATTTTTAGGATTGGGGTCGCTTCCAGATTGCTTGTTCTAAAATGGGTCGTCATGTTTAAAAGGTTGGGAACCACTGCCCTAGAGACTGACCATATATACATATGATCAGCGACCAAGCCCCCTCTCCACCCAAGCAGGCAATGACTGCTTATATCTCAGCAGGTAGACCTATAGCTTCCCCCAAATCTCCCTTCCATAGCTCACAAGGATGGTGAGGTTGCCGCGACCAAAGGAACTATCGAGTTTCAGAGGGATTCGAAGCCTCGTCTGGCGATAACCAGTCAGGGACGTTACCACAATCCTTAACTTCATAATAATAATGATAATAATAATAATAATAATGATAATAATAGTATTATTATTATTATTATCATTATTATTATTATTAGCCAAGCTACAACCCTAGTTGGAAAAGCAAGATGCTATAAGCCCAAAGGCTCCAATAGGGAAAAACAGTCCGGTGAGGAAAGGAAATAAGGAAATGAATAAATGATGAGAACAAATTAACAATAAATCATTCTAAAAACAGTAACAACGTCAGTAATAATAATAATAATAATAATAATAATAATAATAATAATATTAATAATAATAATAACAATAATAATAAGTTAAAGATGAGGTTGGTATGTTAAGATGGACTCATTAAATTAACACCTGGGTACAATGATTAACATCAACATCGTAAAATCGATTACTAATAATGACTGGAAAAACACTAATTAGCAACTCATTTGTATGGATAGATACTGTAAATTCCTTTCTGAATGGGGATACGTTAACATGGTAAAAGGTTCACCCATACTAGGTTGGTTTGCTGTGAGCGATCAGACGGAAAGCTTTCTTCATCACAAATCCGTACTGGCCAGCTTGGTGATGAAAACTGGTCAAACCCTAGAGATGGATAAAAACCTGTAAATATCAACCACAATGGCATTTTAATACCGAATTCTATCTTGGGAATGACAATTTTGGCAGATTTTCGGGCTGAAAATGTTTTCGAAAATTTTGGCCGATTTTCGGGCCGAAAATTTTTTCAAAATTCGAGCAAAATTTTTTTTTTCGAAAATTTCGGCCGATTTTCGGGCCGAAAATTTTTTCGAAATTCGATATATCCACTAAAATTCATTTATGGTAATAGCCTCTGACTTGTTATAAACGTATATCTCTGTTGATAGCTCAGTTGGTAGAGTCCTCGCAGGCATGGTTTCGGCTGAATAGGCAGGGGTTCGAATCTCTGCCCAGCCAGAAGGTATTACCATAAATGAATTCCAGTGGAAATATATTCCCAAGATAGAATTCGGTAGTCAGAGATTCGAACCCCTGCCTATTCAGCCGAAACCATGCCTGTGAGGACTCTACCAACTGAGCTATCAACAGAGATATAAGTTTATGACAAGTCAGAAGCTATTACCATAAATGAATTCCAGTGGATATATATTCCCAAGATAGAATTCGGTAGTCAGAGATTCGAACCCCTGCCTATTCAGCCGAAACCATGCCTGTGAGGACTCTACCAACTGAGCTATCAACAGAGATATGAGTTTATGACAAGTCAGAAGCTATTACCATATATGAATTCCAGTGGGTATATATTCCCAAGATAGAATTCGGTATTAAAATGCCTCTGCAGTTGATATTTACATTGATTGAAATCACGTGTGTTAGTGATATATATTCATGGATAAATATTTGATGCCTCTGTCCTGCAGTGAATTGGAACTGGCTATATTTGTTGTTGTTGTTGTTGTTGTTGTTGTAATGTAAAACGATCTCATTACACAAAGATAAAGATTATAAGTACAAGGAGCGATAGCAAAACCTCACATACATTTAAAGCCAACACGTGCAAAAATCTGCACTCACAAAAACAGACAAACTTCAACTGATAGGAAATCTATCAATCTCCTATACCCTAAGCAGTGTTGCCAGATGGGTGTCTAAAAATCCCCAAAACTCATGATAGATAATCCCCAAAACAACCCAAAAAATTCCCATTTCCACAAATATATATTTTTTTCTGATCCTCTAGACTTTACTAATATAGAAAATACTCACTATACTTCATATAAGTGCGAGAAAACTAATTGCAACAATATATAGGTTTACTTACTTTTGTTTCTTCTTCATAAAATTTCAAAAGAATATCTACATGACACCCCAAATCCCCCAATCTAGGGATAAATTCCTGTATCTGGCTACACTAACCTTAAGCCAACATAAATAACAGAAACATTCTTTTTAAAACCGTCTGCTAATCTAAAAAAAAAAAAAAACCAGGTAAACATATGCACTTATCCTTATCAGTCTGCGAACGAAAACCACTTCCCTCGATAGCTGGGCAAAGGTTGGCATCTCGTAATCTTTAGCTGTGTCAAGATGAAGAATGACACAGCCTTTAGACGTCTCAATTCATACGAACTCCAATGTTTAGCTTAGGCCTACGTGAGATAGTATAAATGGGTATACGTAAATCACAGCCTCCTATAAAAGCTTAGGTTCTAGGCCCTACCAGATTCGCCATTACCACAAGGTCAAAAACAGTTCATGGGAGAGAGAATTATTGTTTTGGCTTGTGTCATTCAATTGCTTCAAAACAAAAATTCTTTAGTTTCAGGGAAAACGAATTATAGTGTTTTTGCTTATGTCATTCAATTTCTAAAAAAAAAAAAAAAAAAAAAAAAAAAAAAAAAAAAAAAAAAAAAAATTTTGGCTTGTGTCATTCAATTGCTTAAAACAAAAATTCTTTAGTTTCAGGGAAAACGAATTATAGTGTTTTTGCTTATGTCATTCGATTGCTTAAAAAAAAAAAAAAAAAAAAAAAAAAAAAAAAAAAAAAAAAAAAAAAAAAAAAAAGTGTAGGTTAATAAGTCCCCGTTCTGAAAACGAATTAGCGTAAAATCTTACAAGTTCTGATGGACAGTTTAAAGGTCGCTTGTGAAGGTCAGAGGCAAAGGATATTGGCAATGCCCTAGCAGGACAATGTCCTAGAGCTTGCCTAAGCTCCCTCTCCACCCAAGCTAGGACCAGGGGGGGCCAGGCAATATGAATAGCAGAGGCAAGGGATATTGACAATTCCCTAGAGACTAAACACATTTACATATGATCACCGGCCCAGCCCGCTCTTCATCCAAGCTAGGACCAGGGAGAGCCAGACAATGGCTGCTGATGATTCGTGAGTGAGGTTTCAGTCACTACAAGATACCATCGAGCATGAGCGTGACTCGAACGCCAGTCCGGCAGATCGCCAAGAGGGGACATTACCAATAGGCCACAAGAAGTTCAACCCATGCTTTAAAATACCATAAATAAAAGCTGACTTCGATATAAGACCAATGTTCAATAGGATAGCTTGACTAAAAATTTCAAAAGCATTTGAGTACGTGATTAAAATTCGGTAATTTCTATCAGAAATATTTAATTTTGAAGATTAATGAATGTTTTCTGTAAACTCAGAAGATTATGTTAAAGAAAAACAAGAAAAACATTACTAACCTTTGAGAGAGCGAAGAAAAAACAGAAAACAGAAAAACTAATTATTTGTTACTGTTCTTGAAATATTTTTTTTCTAATTGTTCATTACTTCTCTTTTATTTCCTTGTTTCCTCTCCTCACTGGGCTATTTTTCCCTATTGGAGCCCTTGGGCTTATAACATCCTGCTTTTCCAAATAATAATAATAATAATAAAAATAATAAGAATAATAATAATGATAATAATAATCCTTGGATAAAGGCATCTTGGAGTGCCTATACATCTACCTGCGAGTCATCATCAGCCATTGCCTGGACCTCCCTGCTCCAAGCTTGGTGGCGAGAGGACTTGGGTGCTGACCATATGTATATATGGTCAGCCTCTAGAGCATTGTCCTACCCCATACTACTGCTATTCACGAGCGACCTTTTAACCTTTAAACACAATTCCTCTTTTCCACCTTTCTCTTCAGGCTTCTTTCCAGTTCATCGCCTAGTTTCCCTATGGAGAGGGCCCATCGGGCAACCGACCCCTTAATGTAAGGGTAATGGCGGGCAAGAAGAAGAAGAAGAAGAAGAAGAAGAAGAAGAAGTACACAATGATGAAGTTCTTCAAAGCTGTAGGTATAGAGCATTCTTGCAGACATTTGAGTGAAGTTAAGCGAGTATCACTACTATAAAATGTTCTCCATCTATTATCAAATCAATTGTTAGACCATCTTCTCCTGCTGCTGTGCCTCTTTTCATGCATTTTAAGGCTTTATTTACTTCTCCTACTGTTATACTTTTATTGTCAGCTCATGTGTTTCTTTATTTCTATTGGAAAAGTTACTTCTTACATCACTACCATATAACATTGTACAGAAATCCTCAGCTATTATTATCACTCCTCTTTTGTTTCCCTTTCATATTGTCCCTTCAAGTCTTCGCCTTCGCTCGTACCCTCCACTTCCCTTCTCCACAACTGGGTTCCCTCTTCCTCAACTGCTTTCCCTTGAAATCCTCTGCCCTTGTTATCACTCCTCTTTTTTCCCCCTTCACACTGTCCCTTCCAGTCTTCGCCCTCAAATATACCCTCAACTTCCTTTCTCATCAACTGGTTTGCTTCCTCCACAACTGCCTTCCCTCTTCCACAACTGCCTTCCCTCCTACACAATTGCCTTCCCTCCTCATCAACTGCCTTCCCTCCTCCTTAACTGCCTTCCCTCTTCCACAACTGTCTTCCCTCCTCCTCAACATGACTTCCTTCCTCCTCAACTGGCTTCCTTCCTCCACAACTCCCTTCCCTCAACCATATTATGACTTCCCTTCTCCTCAACTGTCTTTCCTTCTCCTCAACTGCCTTCCCTTCTCCTCAACTGTCTTTCCTTCTCCTCAACTGCCTTCCCTTCTCCTCAACTGTCTTTCCTTCTCCTCAACTGCCTTCCCTTCTCCTCAACTGTCTTCCCTCAACCACAACATGATTTCCCTTTGCCTCAACCCTCAAGTGTCTTCCCTCCTTCTCAACTGCCTTCCTTCCTCCACAACATGATTTCCCTTCTCCTCAACTGCCTTCCCTCCTTCTCAACTGCCTTCCTTCCTCCTTAACTGCCTTCCTTCCTCCACAACTGCCTTCCCTCCTCATCAACTGCCTTCCTTCCTCCTTAACTGGCTTCCTTCCACCTCAACTGGCTTCCTTCCTCCACAACTGCCTTCCCTCAACCACAACATGATTTCCCTCCTCCTTAACTGGCTTCCCTTCTCCTCTACTGTCTTCCCTCCTTCTCAAATGTTTTTCCTTCTCCTCAACTGCCTTCCCTCTTCCACAACTCCCTTCCCTCCTCCTTAACTGCCTTCCCTCTTCCAAAACTGCCTTCCCTCCTCCTTAACTGCCTTCCCTCCTCCTCAACTGCCTTCCCTCCTCCTTAACAGCCTTCCCTCTTCCACAAATGCCTTCCCTCCTCCTTAACTGCCTTCCCTCTTCCAAAACTGCCTTCCCTCCTCCTTAACATGACTTCCTTCCTCCCCAACTGCCCTCCCTCCTACTCAACTGGCTTCCTTCCTCCACAACTGCCTTCCCTCAACCACAACATGATTTCCCTTCTCCTCAACTGCCTTCCCTCCTTCTCAACTGCCTTCCTTCCTCCTTAACTGCCTTACCTCCTCATGAACTGCCTTCCCTCCTCCTTAACTGGCTTCCATTCTCCTCATCTGTCTTCCCTCCTCCTCAACTGGCTTCCCTCCTCCTCAACTGCCTTTCCTCCTCCACAATTGCCTTCCCTCCTCCACAACTGCCTTCCCTCCTCATCAACTGCCTTCCCTCCTCCCACACCATTCCAAGATAGGAGACAGCGTATTACCAGCCCAAGGTCGTCATGAAAGGAACCCTGGCCTTCGTTTAAGGACCTCACGCTGAGACACGGCAGGAGTTGCCCCTGGCATTTGAGAGAGAGAGAGAGAGAGAGAGAGAGAGAGAGAGAGAGAGAGAGAGAGAGAGAGAGAGAGAGAGAGAGAAAGGGGGCGTCCACAATTGCTGGTTTGGGCAATGAGTTACGAGGAGGGCAAGTAGCTTTTTTGGCATCAATTGCAAGTCACTGTTGAAATACTTTTGATGTGAAACAGCATTGATGATTGTGGGTTAAGGGAGAAAAGAGAGGATTTCGTAATATTCATTGGTATTTAATTTCAGGTGATATTAACTGAATAATTTGTTTATTAAATGCATATACACTATACTAATCTCCCCTAGCTTGGGTGGAGAGGGGGCTTGGGCGCTGATAATATATGGTCAGTCTCTAGGGCATTGTCCTGCTTGCTAGGGCAATGTCACTGTCCCTTGTCTCTGCCATTCATGAGAGGCCTTAACATCTTCAAATACGTCACAATTATGAGCTATGTATGATCTACGCTGAATGGAATAAAAAAAAAAAAAAAAAAAAAAAAAAAAAAAAAAAAAAAAAAAAAAAAAATGTCCATACTTCTTATAAACACCATGATAAAAGAATGAAAATGGTCTGGTAAGTCAATTGTCGTTGAATATTCTACGCATGTTTTCCACAAATAATTTCACATGTTTAATTTTGAAACAAAACACCATTAAAAATATGATAAAACTAGCTGCTAACCTATTAGAATTAGCCATTTCCTTTATACGAATTAAAATGAACACGTAAAAAAATAACCCAAAAAACTAGCTGGTATCCCAGTAAAATTAGCCAATTTCGTTCTTTATACAAATTAAAGGAACACATAAAATAAAAAAAAAAAAAAAAACTAGCTAGTAACCTTGTACAACTAACCAATTTCTTTCTTGATACCAATTAAAAAACAGACATAAAATAACATAAAAAAAACTACCTGGTAACCAAGTAGAATTAGCCAATTTCTTCCTTTATACAAATTAAAAGAAAAAAAAAATACTAGCTGGTAACTTAACCAAGTAGAATTAGCCACTTTATTTCCCTATGCAAACTATAAAAACAATCAAAAACAGTAAAATTGTATAATTAACCTCCATTCGCAACCATAATTAGTCGCTATCTCTCAATCTAAATTCTCTCGTTAGCGGAGAGAATCGAAGGAACGACACATAAAATGTTGCAGGACCCGTTAAATGAAGCCACTCCTGAAGGATCTCGTGGGATTCGGTGCCAGTCATCGTGAGTCACTCTAGAGCTAAAGTAAAGCAGATCTTCTTGGATAACTTGTTTTGTTTGTACAGGTGGACACAGAAGACTCTGTCATACCTCGCTCCTAAGGAGTGCTCCCTGTCACACCTTTACTGGCACGGTTCACTCCAAAGAAGTGCACCCTGTCACACCCTTACTGGCACGGGTCACTCCAAAGAAGTGCACCCTGTCACACTTCATCCAAAGAAGTGCACCCTGTCACACTTTACTCCAAAGAAGTGCACGTTGTCACACTTCACTCCAAAGAAGTGCATCTCCAAAAAAGTGCACACTGTCACACTTCACTCCAAAGAATTGCACCTCCAAAAAAGTGCACACTGTCACACTTCACTCAAAAGAAGTGCCTCCTGTCACACCCTTACTCTTACTGGTACGCTTCACTCCAAAGAAGTGCACATTCACTCCAAAGAAGTGCACCATCACACTTCACTCCTAGGAATTGCATCCTGTCGCACCCTTACTGGCACGCTTGACTCAAAAGAAGTGTACATTGTGACATTTCACTCCTAAGAATTGCACACTGTCACACCTTGCTGGCATGCTTCACTCTAAAGAAGTGTGCATCCTGTCACTCTCTTACTGGCACGGCTCACTCCAAAGAAGTGCACACTGTTACACCCTTGCTGCTACGCTCCACTCCAAAGAAGTGCACCATTACACTTCACTCCAGGGAAATGCATCCTGTCACACTTCACTCCAAAGAAGTACATCCTGTCACACCCTTATTGGCACACTTCACTCCAAAGAAGAGCACATTCACTCCAAAGAAGTGTACCATCACACTTCGGTCCTAGGAATTGCATCCTGTCGCACCCTTACTGGCACACTTGACCCAAAAGAAGTGCACATTGTCACACTTCACTCCAAAAAAAGTGCACCATCACACTTCACTCCTAAGAATTGTACCCTGTCACATCCTTGCTGCCATGCTCCACTCCAAAGAAGTGCACCTTGTCACACATCACTCTAAAAAAGTGCACCCTGTCACACTTCACTCCTAAGAAGTGCACCCTGTCACACTTCACTCCAAATAAGTGCAGCCTGTCACAATTCACTCCAAAGAAGTGCACCTTGTCTTAACCTTACTGACATGCTTCACTCCAAAGAAGTGCACCTTGTCACACTTCACTCCAAAGAAGTGCACACTGTCTTAACCTTACTAACATGCTTCACTACAAAGAAGTGCACCTTGTCACACTTCACTCCAAAGAAATGCACCCTGTCTTAACCTTACTGACATGCTTCACTCCAAAGAAGTGCACCCTGTCACACTTCACTCCAAATAAGTGCACCTTGTCACACTTCACTCCAAAGAAGTGCACCTCGTCACATTCCACTCCAAAAAAGTGCACCTTGTCACACTTCACTCCAAAGATGTGCACCCTGTCACACTTCACTCCAAAGAAGTGCACCCTGTCACACCCTTGCTGCCACGCTCCACTCCAAAGAAGTGCACCCTGTCACACCCTTGCTGCCACGCTCCACTCCAAAGAAGTGCACCCTGTCACACTTCACTCCAAAGAAGTGCACCCTGTCACACCCTTGCTGCCACGCTCCACTCCAAAGAAGTGCACCCTTACTCCAAAGAAGTGCACCCTGTCACACCCTTGCTGCCACGCTCCACTCCAAAGAAGTGCACCCTGTCACACTTCACTCCAAAGAAGTGCACCTTGTCACACTTCAGTCCAAAAGAAGTGCACCTTGTCACACTTCACTCCAAAGAAGTGCACCATGTCACACTTCACTCCAAAAAAGTGCACACTGTCACACTTCACTCCAAAAAAGTGGACCTTGTCACACTTCCCTCCAAAGAAGTGCACCTTGTCACACTTCCCTCCAAAGTGCATCCTGTTATACTTCACTCTAAAGAATTCCACACTGTCACACTTCACTCCAAAGAAGGGCATCATCACACTTCACTCCAAAGAAGGGCATCATCACACTTCCCTCCAAAGAAGTTCCCCTTTCAAACTTTACTCCCAAGAAGTGCACCGTGTCACACTTCAATCCAAAACAAGGATAGGTGTTGGACATGGCTAAATACATGAACTCGCCATGCAGTAAGGATGTAGCTGGATGCACTTCTTCACAGCGAGGTGTACCAGCAATTCCTGTGACCAACTGTACATACTAAGTTGCTAATCAGACTGTGATTACTAAGTAATTTCAAAGTACAAGTGTCTGATAAATACAAAACTACTTAATACGTCAAAATAAGTTTCTATGATAAGAGACAATGAGTAACTGGAATACGCCTTATTATGTCAAAGGTATTCCAATTTAGCTTTCATTTAAGCCTTTGGTTACAATTAGATTACCGTATCATCATCATCTCCTCCTACGCCTATTGACGCAAAGGGCCTCGGTTATATTTCACCAGTCGTCTCTAACTTGAGCTTTTAAATCAATACTTCTCCATTCATCATCTACTTCACGCTTTTAGAGTCCTCAGCCATGTAGGCCTGGGGCTTCTAATTCTTCTAGTGCCTTGTGGAGCCCGGTTAAAAGTTTGGTGAACTAATGTCTCTTGGGGAGTGCGAAGAGCACGCACAAACCATCTTCATCCATCCCTCATCATGATCTCATCCATATATGGCATTCTAGTAATCTCTCTTATAGTTTAATTTGCGTCAATAGGCGTAAAGGAGATGATGATGATGATGATGCAAGGGCGCGTATTATTATTATTATTATTATTATTATTATTACTAGCTAAGCTACAACCCTAGTTGCAAAAGCAGGATGTTATAAGCCCAAGGGCTCCAACAGGGAAAAATAGCCCAGTGAGGAAAGGAAAGAAGGAAAGAAATAAACTTAGGCAGCTTCCAGATAATAACAGCACTTCAAATTATATTTTAATGCTTCGGCCATGTAAAGTCTCTCTCTCTCTCTCTCTCTCTCTCTCTCTCTCTCTCTCTCTCTCTCTCTCTCTCTCATATAATCTAAAGGAACTAACCCTATACACACACGTATTTTCCTCATTCATTTTCCTCACTAGGCTATTTTCCCTGTTGGAGCCCTTGGGTTTAAAGCATCCTGCTTTTCCAACTAGGGTTGTAGCTTAGCAAATAATAATAATAATAATAATAATAATAATAATAATAATAATAATAATAATAATAATACAGTAAGTTCTTTCCTTTCATTTATTTCTAAGAAGTTAAAATAAACGCGAAAGAAAACGGAGTGTTGTTTACATTAGCCAACCAATAAAATCATCAATCAGTCGAAATTCATTAATGGAGGAATATAGTAAATAAACACATCTCAAGTGGCCCTTATCACCAATGACCACACAAGGACGTGAGCGTTTGCTCAGGAGGTGAATCAATCAGTAGGAGGAGGAGAGGGAGGAGGAGAAGGAGGTCGAGGAGGAGGAGGAGAAGCAGGAGGAGAAAGGGAGGAGGAGGAAAAGGAGGAGGAGAAGGAGGTGGAAGAGAGGGAGAAGGAGAGGGAGGAGGAGAGGAAGGAGGAGAGGGAGGAGAAGGAGGAGAGGGAGGAGGAGAAGGAAAAGGAGGAGGAGGAGGAGGAGAAGGAGGTGGAGGAGGAGAAGGAGAAGGAGGAAAAGGAG
>NC_090725.1:333689447-333709447 GCF_036898095.1 Palaemon carinicauda
AGGATTTGTGTGTGTGTGTGTGTGTGTGTGTGTGTATGCGCGCAATTTAAAGGTTTAAAGGCCACTCATGGATGGCGGAGGCAAGGGACTGACACAACTGCCCTAGCTAAAAGGACAATGCCTCAAAGACTGACCATATACACATAAAATCAGCTATTTTCCCAGTTGGAGCCCCTAGGCTTATAGCATCCTGCTTTTCAAACTAGGGTTGTAGTTTAGCAAGTAATAATAATAATAATAATAATAATAATTATAATAATAATAATGCGTTACAAATAGTCTTATTGATATATCTAACCATTAAATTTAGGTTCTCCAATGTTCTAGAATATGCAATCACATATACCCTACTAGTTTTCTTTGTCCACTTTTTTCATTTTTTTATCCTATTATTATTATCATCATTATTATTATTATTATAATTATCATTGTTATTATTATTATTATTATTATTATTATTATTATTATTATTATTATTATTATTACTTGCTAAGCTACAACCCTAGTTGGAAAACTGGATGCTATAAGGCCCAGGGGTTCCAACAGGGAAAATAGCCCAGTGAGAAAAGGAAATAAGGAAACTACACGAAAAGTAATTAACAATTATTATAACATATTTCAAGAACAGTAACAACATTAAAATAAATATTTCATATTTAAACTATAAAAAAAGGAAAAGAAATAAGATAGAATAGCGTGCCCGAGTGTACCCTCAAGCAAGTGAACTCTAACACAAGACAGTGAAAGACCATGGTACAGAGGCTATGCCACTATCCAAGACCAGAGAACAATGGTTTGGTTTCGGAGGGTCCTTCTCCTAGAAGAGCTGCTTACCATAGCTAAAGAGCCTCTTCTAACATTAAAATATATCTTTCATATATATACACTATAGAATAGTGTGCCTTAATATACCCTCAAGCAAGAGAACTCTAACCCAAGACAGTGGAAGGCCACGGTACAGAGGCTATGGCACTATCCAAGACCAGAGAACAATGGTTTGATTCTGGAGTGTCCTCCTAGAAGGGTTGGCCATTAGGTGAAGCCTGGGGGGTTCACAGGTTCAAGGGAATTTGATCTGATCATTGAACCTAAATATATCAAGAGTATCATAAATGGAAACGATTGTTCTAACTAGGCAGGCAGTTAATTCTAATAGCCAGGCCTTCTCCATCATGAGGCTCAATACTACTCAGTATTCTAGAAGTTTTATTCCAGCTATGACCAAGCTGTGGAATGATCTTCCTAATCGGGTAGTTGAATCAGTAGAACTTCAAAAGTTCAAAGTTGGAGCAAATGTTTTTATGTTGATCAGGCTGACATGAGTCTTTTTATTGTTTGTATATGACATATCGGTTTTGACGATGTTACTGTTTGTAGAATGATATATTGTTAATTTATTCTCATCCTTTATTTATTTCCTTATTTCCTTTCCTCACTGGGCTATTTTTCCCTGTTGGATCCCTTGGGCTTAGAGCATCCTGCTTTTCCAACTATGGTTGTAGCTTTGCTAGTAATAATAATAATAATAATAATAATAATAATAAACCCTAGTTGGAAAAGCTGAATGCTATAAGCCCAGGGGCTCAACAGGGAAAATAGCCATGTGAGAAAAGAAAATAGGGAAACTACAAGAAAAGTAACTAACAATTATTATAACATATTTCAAGAACAATAACAACATTAAAATAAATATTTCATATATGAAATATAAAAACTTAAAAAAAAAACAAGAGGAAGATAAATAAGATAGAATAGTTTGCCTGAGTGTACCCTCAAGCAAGTGAACTTTAATCCAAGAGAGTGGAAGGCCATGGTACAGAGGTTATATTAATAATAATAATAATAATAATAATAATAATAGTGACACAAAGTATTCAACCATGATTCCTAATATTCTTTCACCACATTAATTCTAAACAGGACAACATTCAAACGCTGTGGCTTCGATGTCCAACAAGTCGCATACACGTGGGGCTGCATGAATTATGTCTTAATCAGGTATGCTTAAACAGGTAAGGCATTGTACAACTCCACCCTTTAGGTAATGAGCAAACAGCAATGCTTTTGGGTTAACCCATGAATTCTTCCGGTGCAAAATTTCTACAGGGTCCAGGGTCTATTCCAAGGCTGAGAGTATTTTTCAAAGTTCATATTTTCGACAGCTGAAATTGATTAACTGATCTATGAGAAAAGAATTTCATATATATATATATATATATATATATATATATATGATAAATGTTTGCACATTTAAACGTGTTTTTTTTCATATTTCAGATAAGCCATATATATTAATACTTTAAAGTATGGATTCTCTTAACGACCTCGGGATCAGAGCCCCAGGCGGAATCACCCAAAGACTATAATATCAGGTCGTTAAGAATATCCAGACTTTAATGTATTAATATATATGGCTTATTTGAAATATATATATATATATATATATATATATATATATATATATATATATATATATATATATATATATATATGTCTGTAACTGAAAATTTTACACAAGCTCACACACACAACTGCACACAGATGTAAACTTAGTATTTAAATATATTTCATATACATATAACAACAACAACAACAAATGCAGCCGTTTCTAGTCCACTGCAGGACAAAGGCCACAGACATGTCCTTAGTTCTGGGGTTTGACTAGTTGTCATCACCACGCTGGCCACTGTGCATTGGTGATGGTGGGAGATTCTCGTCTAATCACTCACAATAAACCAACCTTGCATGGGTAGCTCTGACTAGTACAGCCTTGCTGATCATAGCAATGCGCAAACCCTTTCACCACGGCAAGGTATCTCCACTCGAAAATGGATTGTGTATATATATATATATATATATATATATATATATATATATATATATACATATATATATATATATTTATGTATGTATATATATTTATGTATGTATATATATTTATGTGTATATATATATATACACATAAATATATATACATAAATATATATATATATATATATACATAAATATATATATATATATATATATATATATGTATATACATAAATATATATATATATATATATATATATATATATATACATAAATATATATATACATAAAAAAATATATATATACATATATATATATATATATATATATATATATATATATATATATATATTCCTGAAGATATTTAATATGGACCATACCATAAATCTTGTGGTGGCCTTTGGCAAAGTCCTTCACTGGTGATCGCCAAACTGGGGTTCAAGTCCCGCTCAAGATTGTTAATTCCTTTGGTCGCTGCAACCTCACCATCCTTGTGAGCTAAGGATGGAGGATTTAGGGGAGCCTATAGGTCTACCTACTAAGTAACCAGTAGCCATTGCCTGGCCCTCCCTGGTCCTTGCTTGTGTGGAGAGGGTGCTTGGGCGCTAATCATATGGTCAGTCTCTAGGGCATTGTTCTGCTTGCTAGGGCAATGTCACTGTTCCTTCCCTCTGCCATTCATGAGTGGTCTTTAAACCTTTATAAAAAAAACGAACTAGGGTACAACATATGGTCAGTCTCTAGGACATTGTCCTGCTTGCTAGGGCAATGTCACTGTTCCTTCCCTCTGCCATTCATGAGTGGCCTTCAAACCTTCTTTAAAAAAACGAACTAGGGTACAACATATGGTCAGTCTCTAGGGCATTGTCCTGCTTGCTAGGGCAATGTCACAGTTCCTTGCCTCTGCCATTCATGAGTGGCTTTTAAACCTTTTAAAAAAACGAACTAGGGAACAACATATACTCAGTCTCTGAGGCATTGTCCTGCTTGCTAGGGCAATGTCACTGTTCTTCGCCTCTGCAATTCATAATTGGTCTTCAAACCTTTTTTAAAAAAACAACTAAGGTACAACATATACTCAGTCTCTAGGGCATTGTCCTGCTTGCTAAAGCAATGTCACTGTTCCTCGCCTCTGCCATTCATGAGTGGTCTTAAAAAAAAAAAAAAGAGGTACGAATAGAAGTAGCCTACTAGCAGTACAAGCACTATAATGAAAGTGATATATAGCTCGAATCCGAAACAGCCTCCTAGAAAATATTAAAGTCAGGCCCCACGGTGCAATTTCCATGACTTATGAGTTAATTTTTCACACGTTATTCTGCCTACATTTAACTACCAGTGGGAGACGGCTCGTGCACTCTGTTATATATATTATTATTACTATCCAAGCTACAACCCTAGTTGGAAAAGCAAGATGCTATAAGCCCAGGGGCTCCAGCAGGGAAAAATAGCCCAGTGAGGAAAGGAAATAAGGAAATAAATAAATGAAGAGAACAAATTAACAATAAATCATTCTAAAATAAGTAACAACGCCAAAAACAGACATGTCAGATATAAACTATTAACAACAACAAAAACAAATATGTCATAAATAAACTATAAAAAGACTCATGTCCGCCTGGTCAACAAAAAAGCATTTGCTCCAACTTTGAACTTTTGAAGTTCTATATTGCCCTTCATGAGGTATGGCTTTACATTGCCACCTACTGCTACGGTTTATTATTACTAACCAAGCTACAACCCTAGTTGGAAAAGCAAGATGCTATAAGCCCAAGGACTCCAACAGGAAAAATTAGCCCGGTGAGGAAAGGAAACGAGGAAATCAATAATTGATATAAGAAGTATTGAAAAATTAAAATATATTTTGAAAAAAATTAACACCATTAATACAGAAAATTCATATATAGACTATAAAAAGACTTATGCCAGCCAGTTTGGAAGAAAAAAATATCATTGTGCATAGCATTCATTTAATAAAGATGAAATTTCTGGTATATACTTTTGCTTATAAATTAATTTATGATTAAAATCAAACACTGAAGTTATCATATATATATATATATATTTATATATATATATATATATATATATATATATATATATATAACAATATGCGTAGGAGGAGATGATGAAGATGATGATATTTCATAGGCCTACCCTAACAAAATTCGACTTTACGGGTTGTTGTGGCCTGATTGGTAACGTATCTGTCTGGGAGTTCGAGTCCCGCTCAGACTCGTTAGTGCCATTAGTGTCCGCAACCTTACTATCCTTGTGAGCTAAGGTTTGGGAGGGGGGGGGTTTGGGGGAGCCTATAGGTCTATCTACTGAATCATCAGCAGCCTCTGCCTGGCCCTCCCTGGTCCTAGCTTGGGTGGAGAGGAGGCTTGGGCGCTGATCATATATGGTCAGTCTTCTAGGGCATTGTCCTGCTTGCTAGGGCAATGTCACTGTCCCTTGCCTCTGCCATTCATGAGCGACCTTTAAAACCTTTAAAACAGTATCATATATGGTCAGTCTCTAAGGCATTGTCCTGATTGCTAGGACAATGTCACTGTCCCTTGCCTCTGCCATTTATGAGCGACCTTTAAAACCTTTAAAACAGTATCATATATGGTCAGTCTCTAGGGCATTGTCCTGATTGCTAGGGCAATGTCACTGTCCCTTGCCTCTGCCATTTATGAACGACCTTTAAAACCTTTAAAACAGTTTCTTGGTGTGTATCTTTCGTAAGACATTACAAAATAAGAATAAAAAAAACTATTCTTTCCTTAACTCTCAAAACCTCTATTCCCGGAGCAAATTGAACGACCATATTACCTCTAAGACTATACTATTGCCCGGCCATTATTCTTGATTCACAACCCGGGTCACTATACTCAATTTATTCTAATGAGGCGCATTTGCACTGACTCGCAGGGGTGCCCTTATAGCTCGGAAAAGCTTCCTGGTCGCTGATTGGTTGGACGAGATCATTCTAACCAATCAGAGAGCAGGAAACTTTACAGAGCTAAATGGGCACCGCTACGAGTCGGTGCAAATGGGCCTCATTGAAAAAAATTGAGTATAGTAATCTTGGTTCGTACTTGTAAGGCGGCGTTGGCTTAAGTGTAACTTACATTGATTTTCGTTTGTTCGTCTATTCATTCACAGGCGAACAAAGTGGTCTGTCAGTGGTGCAGGAATTCGAACAAATTTACGCAAGGTTATTTTGATGTGTGAATTGAATATTGATGCTGAACCTTTCAATGTTTGCTGTTCTTGTCCGTATTATTATTATTATTATTATTATTATTATTATTATTATCATTATTATTATTATTATTTGTTAAGCTACAACCCTACCTGGAAAAACAGGATGCTATAAGTCAGAGGGCTCCGACAGGGAAAATAGCCTAGTGAGGAAGAGAAACAAGGAAAATTGAAATGTTTAAGGGTAGCGTCAACATTAAAACAAATATTTCCTATATTATTATTATTAACTGCTAAGCTACAACCCTAGCTGGAAAAGCAGGATACTATAAGTCAGAGGGCTCCAATAGGGAAAATAGCCCAGTGAGGAAGAGAAACAAGGAAAATTAAAATGTTTAAGATCAGAGTCAACATTAAAACAAATATTTCCTATAATATTATTATTAACTGCTAAGCTACAACCCTAGCTGGAAAAGCAGGATGCTATAAGTCAGAGGACTCCAAAAGGGAAAATAGCCCAGTGAGGAGAGGAAACTGGATTTTTTTTTTAAACAGTAACAACATTAAAATAAATATTTCCTTGATAAACTATAAATACTTTAACAAAACAAGTGGAAGAAAAATAAGATAGAATAGTGTGCCTAAGTGTATCCTCAAGCAAGGGAACTATAACAACCCTGTTTTGAAAAGCAGAATGCTATAAGCCCAAGGGCTCCAACAGGGAAAATAGCCCAGTGAGGATAGGAAACAAGTTAATGTTATTATTATTATTATTATTATTATTATTATTACTACTAGCTAGGCTACAACCCTGTTTGGAAAAGCAGAATGTTATAAGCCCAAGGGCTCCAACAGGGAAAATAGCCCAGTGAGGATAGGAAACAAGTTAATATTATTATTATTATTATTATTATTATTAGCTAGGCTACAACCCTAGTTGGAAAAGCAGAATGCTATAAGCCTAAGGGCTCCAACAGGGAAAATAGCCCATTGAGAATAGGAAACAAGGAAATAAACAAACTACAGGAGAAGTGATGAACAATCAAAGTAAAATATTTTAAGAAAAGCAATACATTAAAATAAATCTTTCATATATCACTATTACTACTTGCTAAGCTACAACCATAGTTGGAAAAGTAGGATGCTATAAGCCCAAGGGTTCCAACTGACAAAAAATAGCCCAGTGAGGAAAGGAAATAAGGAAGTAAATTAACTACAAGAGAAGTAATGAACATTATAAAATATCTTGAGGACAATAATAACATTCAAAGATATATTTCATATATATATATATATATATATATATATATATATATATATATATATATATATATACTGTATATATATAAAAACTATAAAAACTTTATAAAAAAAAAGAAGAGGAAGATATACAGGACTGAAAAGTGTGCCCGAGTGTACCCTCAAGCAAGAGAACTCTACCCCGAGACAGTGGAAGACCATGGTACAGAGGCTATGGCACTACCCAATACTAGAGAACAACTCTATCTTATTTCTCTTCCTCTTGTTTTTTGAAATGTTTATAGTTTATATATATGAAAAATACATTCTAATGGTAGACGAAACTCTTTAGCTATGGTAAGCAGCTCTTCTAGGTGAAGGACACTCCAAAATCAAACCATTGTTCTTTATTCTTGGGTAGTGCCAGAGCCTCTGTACCATGGTCTTCCACTGTCTCAGGGTAGAATTCTCTTGCTTGAGGGTACACTCAGGCACACTTTTCTGTCCTGTATATCTTCCTCTTCTTTTCTTTAAGTTTTTATAGTTTATATATATATATATATATATATATATATATATATATATATATCTATATATATATATATGAAATATATCTTTTAATGTTATTACTGTTCTTGAGATATATTATATTGTTCATTACTTCTCTTGTAGTTTATTTACTTCCTTATTTCCTTTCTGCACTGGGCTATTTTTTGCCTGTTGGAGCCCTTGGGCTTATAGCATCCTACTTTTCCAACTATGGTTGTAGCTTAGCAAGTAGTAATAGTGATATATGAAAGATTCATTTTAATGTGTTACTTTTCTTAAAATACTTTATTTTGATTGTTCATTACTTTTCCTGTAGTTTGTTTATTTCCTTGTTTCATATCCTCAATGGGCTATTATTTGCCTGTTGGAGCCCTTAGGCTTATAGCATTCTGCTTTTCCAACTAGGGTTGTAGCCTAGCTAGTAATAATAATAATAATAATAATAATAACTTGTTTCCTATCCTCACTGGGCTATTTTCCCTGTTGGAGCCCTTGGGCTTATAACATTCTGCTTTTCAAAACAGGGTTGTAGCCTAGTTAGTAATATTAATAATAATAATAATAATAATAATAATAATAATAACTTGTTTCCTATCTTCAATGGGCTATTTTCCCTGTTGGAGCCCTTGGGCTTATAACATTCTGCTTTTCAAAACAGGGCTGTAGCCTAGCTAATAATAATAATAATAATAATAATAATAATAATAATAATATTGCCTTGTTTCCTATCCTCACTGGGCTATTTTCCCTGTTGGAGCCCTTGGGCTTATAACATTCTGCTTTTCCAAACAGGCTTGTAGCCTAGCTAGTAATATTATAATAATAATAATAATAATAATAATAATAATAATAATTATTATTATTATTATTGTTATTATTATCATTATTATAGAAAACTAAATCAACTACGTAAATACACCTATATTTTTATCAAATCATTCACGAAAAAGACAAAAAAAGATATAAACTAAAAAAATAAATAAATAAAAAACACACTAACAGAGGCAAGTAGCCAGCCACTATATAATTCCTACCCAATAATAAGTGAGAATTTTTGGCCATGGACAAAGCTGGACTCTTTGTTCATTTGCATAGCTGCTTGTCTCGTGAAATTAGGCAGCGAGATTCGTTTAGTATTCTCCACACATTTTGGCAGGGACGTTCAGAACATATTGGATAAGACTATGCTTGAGTTTAGATAATAATGATAATGATAATAATAATAATAATAATAATAATAATAATAATGATAATAATAATAATTTTAATAATAATATTAATAATAATAATAATAATAACAATAATATTAATTTTGATATTGTTAATAATAATAATAATAATATAATAATAATAATAATAATAATAATAATAATAATATTAATTTTGATAATAATATCAATAATAGTAATATAATAATAATGATAATAATAATAATATTAATTTTGATAATAATATTAACAGTAATAATAATAATAATAATAATAATAATAATAATAATAATGATAAAAATTATAAAAATGATAATAATAACATTAATGATAAAAATAATAATAATAAAAATAATAATGATAATAATAATAGCAACAATAATAATAATATTACTTTTGATATCAATAATAATAATAATAATAACAATAATAATAATAATAATAATAATAATAATAATAATTATATTAATTTTCATAATAATAATAATAATAATAACAATAATAATAATAATAATAATATCGATATTTCAAAAGGCATAATGTGTATTAAGCACAAAGATGAACGAAAGAATGTTTATAAAATTTCAAGCAAATATATTCCAAATCCTTCACTAGTGTTAAAAAATTAATTATCCATATATTACTAATCCTTTAGAAGTGAGTAATTCACTTGCTGATAATTTTGAGATAATAATCTTAATAATAATAATAATTTTAGTTATTCTTATAATAATAATAATAATAATAATAATAATTTTCGTTATTTTAATAATAATAATAATAATAATAATAATAATAATAATAATTTTCGTTATTTTAATAATAATAACAATAATAATAATAATAATAATTTTCGTTATTCTTATAATAATAATAATAATAATAATAATAATAATAATTTTCGTTATTTTAATAATAATAATAATAGTATTAATTTTCGTTATTTTAATAATAATAATAATAATAATAATAATAATAATAATAATTTTTGTCATTTCAATATGAACAACAACAATAATAATAATAATAATAATAATAATAGTGATAATAATAATAATCATAGAATAACAATAATAATAATAATAATAATAACAACAATAATAATAAGAGTAATCCATTACTAACATTTCTATTACTAGCAAAAAAAGAAAAAAAGATATCCAACATTCATAATATTAGTAGAACAAATTATCTAAATACTTGGTATATAAGATTATAGCATATTACTTTACATTTAAAGTAATTATAACTAAAATAACTAACAAAAACAATTAGATATAATAATTCAATTATTAGAACAATATTAATCATGTTGGCAATAACGAGTTCACAGTCACTGCAGTATTATTATTATTATTATTATTATTATTATTATTATTACTCGTTAAGCTACAACCCTAGCTGGAAAACTTAGTTGCTATAAGCCAATGGTTGCTATAAGCCCAAGGGCTCCAACAGGGAAAACAGCCCCGTGAGGAAAGGAAATAAGGAAATAAATAAACGATTTATTAGCTAAGCTACAACCCTGGTTGGAAAAAACTAGATGCTATAAACCCAAGGGCTCCAACAGGGAAAAACAGCCCAGTGAGGAAAGGAAATAAGGAAATAAATAAACGATTTATTAGCTAAGCTACAACCCTGGTTGGAAAAACTAGATGCTATAAGTCCAAGGGCTCCAACAGGGAAAAACAGCCCCGTGAGGAAAGGAAATAAGGAAATAAATAAACGATATAAGAAATGAAAAATTAAAATAAAATATTCTAAAAAACATTTACAACATTAAAACATATTTCATATATAAACTATAAAAAGACTTATGTAAGTCTGTTCAGAATTACAACATTAACTGCGAGTTTGAACTTTTGAAGAAGGCAATGAATTAGGAGTTTCATGCCTTTTCATGTACACGTAATATATTACACAGATAAATTATTTCTCACGATTCGAACATCAATTCAATTACACGCGAAATCAAATATGGAATGTACAGAGGTTTGTGTGAGAAAATGAATTAATAAATCTCTTATTTCAATGGCTATCATTAGAAGTGTACAGTACAGTATAGTACAGTATAGTACAGTATAGTACATGTCATAATTGTCATGTTATGCCCAAATTGTAGTGAATATATATATATATATATATATATATATATATATATATATATATATATATTTCAAATAAGCCATATATATTAATACATTAAAGTCTGGATTCTCTTAACGACCTCGGGATCAGAGCCCCAGGCGGAATCACCCAAAGACTGGGGCTCTGATCCCGAGGTCGTTAAGAGAATCCAGACTTTAATGTAATAATATATATGGCTTATTTGAAATATGAAAAAAACACGTTTAAATGTGCAAAGATTTGTCATATATATATATATATATATATATATATATATATATATATATATATGTATATATATATACATACATATACCAAAGGCACTTCCCCCAATATATATATATATATATATATATATATATATATATATATATATATATATATATATATATATATTGTTTACAAGAAGTATTAATTGATTCTATTTGAAAATTATTTGGCTAAATCCAATTAAATATCTTAGACAAAATACTTAACTATTTTCTATAAATTACTTAATATCTTTCATTTAACATGAAGGTAAACTTTTAAGAGCCAATCGTTTCATAATTAAAGTATGGCGAAACTGCTTTACATTTCATCTTCATTAAAATCAAGAGCAATCAGATATTTCTGTCCTCCGCCAAAGGATGACGTTGACACAAATGGCGAAAAACTCAAAACCGGATCTAGAAATCGGATCCGGATCATCTCCAGACTTTAATGGAGTCGTCCAAGACTTGAGGTCTATTTGTGGTGAAGAGTTAGTCAGAATCCGTCGAGTAGTTTTGGAGTAATTCTGTCCACAGACACACAGAGAGAAATAAATTAATAAAAAAAAAATGAAAAATAAAAATCCCGATCTAGAATCTGAATCCAGATCATCTCCAAATTTTATTGGAGTCGTCCACGACTTAAGGTCTATTTGTGGTGAAGAGTTAGTCAAAATCCGTCGAGTAGTTTTGGAGTAATCCGGTCCCCAGAGACAGACAAATAAATAAATTTTGAAAATGCAAATCCGGATCTAGAAACCGGATCCGGATCATCTCCAGACTTTAATGGAGTCTTCCAAAACTTGAGGTCTATTTGTGGTGAAGAGTTAGTCAAAATCCGTAGTTTTGGAGTAATCCTGTTAACACACAGACAAATAAATACATTTTAAAAATGCAAATCCGGATCTAGAAACCGGATCCAGATTATCTCCAAACTTTAATGGAGTCGTCCATGACTTAAGATCTATCTGAGGTGAAAATTTAGTCAAAATTCGTTGAGTAGTTTTGGAGTAATTCTGTTAACAGACACAGACAAATTTATAATTTCAAAAATTGCAAATCCGGATCATCTTCAAAATTTAATGGGGTCGTCCAAGACCTAAGATCTATCTGTGGTGGAAACTTCGTCAAAATCCGTCGGGTAGTTTTGTCGTAATACTGTCCACAGACAAATAAATCAATAAATAGATAATCCTGTCCACAGACTCAAGAACATAAACTCCTTCAAACTTCGTTGGCGGAGGTAAATATGGAAGCTATCTCAACCAATCTCCTCTGGAATTTAGAATCTCCACGCGCCAGTCACCTGGTCCCAATCCCTTCTTCATACCAATCACCTGCCGAATCATACGTCAAAAAGTATTGACATAAATATTTACTTGTCATTCATCTCGTTCCAGCATCTTCCCCTTACCAGTCGTCCATCATCTCGAGAGAGATGTCAGTGGCTAGAACAAATCCCAAAACGTCTTCAGAAGTCATGAGGGTAATGTTAACAAATCCCAAAACGTCTTCAGAAGTCATGAGGGTAATGTTAATCAGGTTTCGCATCACTTGTCATATATACAAATACTCAGAATTTGATAAATGTGAATTAGAAGTTAATAGCAGTTTCTGTCATTTTATGGTAAGGGGTAAATCATGTAGCATAAGCAAGTTTTCTAGGAGAAGGACACTCCGAAATCAAACCATTGTTCACTAGTCTTGGGTAGTGCCGTAGCATCTGTACCATTGTTTACTGTCTTGGGGTAGAGTTCTCTTGCTTGAGGGTACACTCGGGCACGCTGTTCTATCTTACTTCTCCTCCTCTTGTTTTTTTTATGAAGAGTTTATTGATCATATATGAAAGATCAAATTTAATGTTGTTACTGTTCTTAGAATATTCCATTTTAGCGGTTCATCTACTCTCATATAATTTATCTATTGCCTTTTTCCTTTCCTCACTGGGCTATTTTTCCTTGTTGGAGCCCTTGGAATTATAGCATTCTGCTTTTCCAACAAGTGTTACATCTCAGCTTGTATTAATAATAATAATTGCTACATTATTATTATCATTTTTATTATTATTACTATTATTATTATTATTATTATTATCATTATTATTTTTATCATTATTATTATGATTATTATCCTCATGCCATAATCAAAACAATTTTTCATTTGGAAACAACATAAATGAATAAATATGGTAATATTTATATATATATATATATATATATATATATATATATATATATAAATATATATATATACACACACATTATATATACACAATATATATATATATATATATATATATATATATATATATATATATATATATATATATATATATACAGGTGGTGGTTCGAATCCCCACCCAGCCAGAAGCTGTTACCATAAAATGAATTCCAAGTGGATATATATTCCCAAGATAGAATTCGGTATTAAATGCCATTCGTGGGTGATATTTACATTAATTAAAATCACGTGTGCTTGTGATATATGTTCATATATACATACATACATACATACATAGATATATATATAAAACTTGAATAACCAAAATTCTAATAACGTAAATACATAACAAGTAAATATAAGGGTAAATACACAGACAGCATATCCATAGACAAACAATATAAGCAAATACGAAGAAGCCCTTTGAAACAAAACCTAGTTTGTTTTGGAAGTTCTTAAAACACCAATCAGCAAACGTTCCCACAGAGCTCTGGGTGGCCAGCTGGGTTCTCACAGTCAGCTGGTGATCAAGATAACGTTTTTAGAATATTCTATTTTAATTGTTTATTACTTCTCTTGTGGTTTATTCATTTCCTTGTTTTCTTTCTTCAGTAGGCTATTTTTACTTTATTGGAGTGCTTGGGCTTATAGCATTCTGCTTTTTTAACTGGGGTTGTAGCTTAGCTAGTAGTAGTAGTAGTAGTAGTAGTAGTAGTAGTAGTAGTAGTAATAATAATAATAATAATAATAATAATAAAGTCCGAAAGCTCCGGCTGTTTTTAAATATACAACGCATATAATTGTGGATATATATATATATATATATATATATATATATATATATATATATATATATACACACATATATATATATATATATATATATATATATATATATATATATATATATATATATACAAACACACGCACACATTACTACTACTTACATTAATTGAGAAATGATAACGTTTTTTTGCTATTATTCTTAAATTTCATATCACGATAAAACATAAATCTACTTGGATTTACGAGAAGAAAATAGAGATGGAAAATCCTGATTTGCTTTCAATGTTATAATCCTAAATAATCCAGTGTAATATTTAAGCAGAAAATAATTTTGGAAAGAACAATATGAGTGTGGAATCTGGAAAAAAAAAATTCAATTTCTTTTTGACAAACTAGATAAAACTAAAACAAGTATTAACAGAAAGTCAATTAATCCAGTATGAATGAATATAAACTCTGCTACATAATTCCTTTCCTAAAAGATCTCAGTAAAGAGAATTCTTTTGACAAAAGACTAAATTGATTGTGTTGACTTTTTTTTTATTTCGTTTTGACAACACTAAATGATAAAAGAAAATTGTATCAATAGAAAGTCAGATAACCCAGTATAAATGACTTTAACTCTGTTACACACTTCCTTTTATAAAAAAGAGACAGTAAACAGAATTCTCTTGACAAAAGACCAAATTAATTCTGTTGACTTTTTTTTTAATTTCATTTTGACGACACTAGATGTGAGAAAAAGAAACTGGTATCAATAGAAAGTCAGTTTATCCAATATAAACGACTAACTCTGCTACACAGTTCCTTCCATACAAAAAGAGACAGTAAACAGAATTCTCTTGACAAAAGACCAAATTAATTCTGTTGACTTTTTTTTTAATTTCGTTTTGACGACACTAGATGTGAGAAAAAGAAAATTGTATCAATAGAAAGTCAGTTAACCCAGTATAAATGACTTCAACTCTGCTACACAGTTCCTTTCATAAAAAAGAGACAGTAAACAGAATTCTCTTGACAAAAGACCAGATTATTTCTGTTGACTTTTTTTTTTATTTCGTTTTGACAACACTAAGAAAAAGAAACTGGTATCAATAGAAAGTCTGTTAATCCAATATAAACGACTTTAACTCTGTTACACAGTTCCTTTTATAAAAAAGAGACAGCAAACAGAATTCTCATGACAAAAGACTAAACGGATTCTGTTAACATTTTTTTTTTTAATTTCGTTTTGACAACACTAGATGAGAAAAAAATTGTATCAATAGAAAGTCAGTTAATCCAATATGAATGGCTGTAACTTCTGCTACACAGTTCTTTATATATATATATATATATATATATATATATATATATATATATATATATATATATATATATATATATATATATATAAGAAGCAAACAGAATTCTCTTGACAAATAACTAAACAGATTATGTTGAATTATATTTTTTAATTTCGTTTTGACGGTACTAGATGAGAAAGAAAAAGAAACTGGTATCAATAGAAAGTCAGTATGAATCATTGATATATATATATATATATATATATATATATATATATATATATATATATATAAAACAGAATTCTCTTGACATAACTAAACAGATTCTGTTGAATTATTTTTTTTTTTAATTTCGTTTTTACGGTACAAGATGAGAAAGAAAAAAAAATGGTATCAACAGAAAGTCAGTATTAATTAACTTTGCTACGAAGTCTATTTCATAAAAAAAGAAGTCAGCAAACAGAATGTCTCTTGACAAAAGACTCAACGGCTTCTGTTGAAACTTTCTATTGTAGTAGACACGGTGTCTGGCAGAACCCTTGTGCATACAAGAATAACACGCATGTTGTTCTTTCTCATTGGTTTTCCAGGTAAGTAACCCGGTAATCACCGGTTCTCCATTCTGGGAAGGGAAGAGCCCCAAGGAATACGTAAGGCTCCCCCAGCATCTTAAAAAGACTCAGATGAAGCCATGCTTGTGCATGGAAGCAAGTGCTGGAACTATACTTATTTTTTTTTAATGAGGCGCATTTGCACTGACTTACAGGGGTGCCCTTTTATCTCGGGAAAGTTTCCTACAAGCTGATTGGTTAGAATTATCTCTTCCAACCAATCAGCGAGTAGGAAACCTTTCCGAGCTGAAAGGGCACTCCTGCGAGTCGGTGTAAATCTGCCTCACTAAAAAGAATTGACTATAGACAATCTTATTCGCTCAAAGGGATAACTACTGCACTTTAATTGTTCAGTGGCTACTTTCCTCTTGGTAAGGGTAAAAGAGACTCTTTAGTTATGGCAAGCAGCTCTTCAAGGAGAAAAACACTCCAAAATCAAACCATTGTTCTCTAGTCTTGGGTAGTGCCATAGCCTCTGTACCCTGGCCTTCCACTGTCTTGGGTTAGAGTTCTCTTGCTTGAGGGTACACTCGGGCATACTATTCTATAGTTTATATATATAAGAAAGATATATTTTAAAGGTAAAAGAGACTCTTTAGCTATGGTAAGCAGCTGTTTAAAGGTTTAAAGGCCGCTCATGTATGGAAGAGGCAAGGGACTGTGACACTGTCCTAGCAAGCAGGACAATGCCCTAGAGACTGACCATATATACATATGATCAGCGCCCAAGCCCCCTCTCCACCCAAGCTAAGACCAAGGAGGGACAGGCAATAGCTGCTGATGACTTATAGATAGACCTATAGGCTCCCAGAAACACCCCATCCTTAGCTCACAAGGATGGCGAGGTTGCAACGACCAAAGAAACTAACGAGTTTGGATGGACTCGAACCCCAGTCTGTCGATTACCAGGCAGAGACGTTACCAATAAGGCCATCAAGGCCTTTTAGTGAATTCTTTTACAATCGAGTGTTTATTTTTCGAACAAGTATCGAGATGGTCTTGGATTATTAATGCATAACCTCGTCGTGAATTAATTCATGATTATTTGCTAATCAAATACAAACGTGGCGAAGCAAGCCAGTGGCAGTAATTCAATTGTATTATTTTTAAGGATGAACTCTATTTTGAATTTATTGAATTAGATATTTCAGGATAATTCTTGTTATTATTATTACAAGCTAGGCCATAACCCTAGTTGGAAAAGCAAGATACTATAAGCGCTAAACTCCAACAGGGAAAAATAGCCCAATGAGGAAAGTCAAAAAGGATATAAACAAACTACAAGAGAAGAATAGAGTTTAGTGCTTATATAAAAAATAAAATAAGGTATGTCATAGGGTATGTTATAAAGATTGACATAGTATGGATGTATTTAACAGTACTTAGGAGTAGGAACTCCGTTCTTAAATTTATGAAATTGGAAATTTCAAGATAAATATAGAGTTCAGTCCTTACATGAAACATAAAATATACAATGTCATAAGGATTTATAAAGGGTGAAGATGTATTTAACAGTATATTCAAGGAAGAACACTATCTTTAAATTTATGAAATTGGAAATTTCAAGATAAATTTAGAGTTCAGTCCTTACATGAAACATAAAATATACTATGACATACAGATTGATAAAACGTATGGATAAATTTAACTACGTATTAGTAAATATATCCACCAGAAGGACTGAGAAGATTATTATTATTATTATTATTATTATTATTATTACTATCCAAGCTACAACCCTAGTTGGAAAAGCAAGATGCTATAAGCCCAGGGGCTCCAACAGGGAAAAATAGCCCAGTGAGGAAAGGAAATAAGGAAATAAATAAATGAAGAGAACAAATTAACAATAAATCATTCTAAAATAAGTAACAACGTCAAAACAGACAAGTCATATATAAACTATTAACAACATCAAAAACAAATATGTCATAAATAAACTATAAAAAGAATAATACAAGGGAATAATACAAGGAGGTTCAGTTGGCAACACTGAATACTGACGCGAGAACATAGGCAAACACGCCAGCCATTCAAGATGTTTACATTACAGAACGATACATTAACTCAACAGCTCGATATTGTTTCAACGAAACCACGGGAGTAAATGTATCATTCCTTATCCGTGAGTCTGTATGTATCATCGTTCCTTATCCTTTAGTCTGTATATATCATCATTCCTTATCCGTTAGTCTGAATGAATTCGCCCGAGCCCCGGTAGAGGTCACTTGCGTAGGTTGAGTCTCCGGAAAAAGAATGAAAAAAATTAAAACTAGAAGGGCATTCAGAAGAGCAAAAATCTCCTCCTTGGCAGCTTATTTCTTGACCTTTTGCTCGACCTTTACCTTGACCTTTGACCTTAATACTGTATGTATTAATTGGCGTGGATTTTCATACACTAAAATAGGAATCAAGTTTGAAGTCCTCTGTGATAACGGTGTCCAAACTTATGGCTGATTACGTGAATTAGACATTTTGCTTGACCGTAACCTTGACGTTTGACCTTGACCTTAAAAAATTTTATAATTTCCAGCTTTTTACATAACAGTTAATCTTTGCACGTTTCATTACTCTACAATTAAAATTGGTGCCAGGAAGCTGTTCACAAACAAACAAGCACACAAACAGGGGGTAAACCATAACCTCCTTCCAACTTCGTTGGCGGAGGTAACTAGGAAAGCCCTCTGAGAGGGCAGACCTTCGCCACGGCAGCTTATTTCTCAAAACCAGCTTGCCTTTCCCAGAATCAATTTAGACGGTAGGCGTATTCTAAGTCAGTATGATAATCGTGAGCAAACTTGGAGTTAAGGTTAGGGTTAATTCGGTAGATCATTTGCTCGACCTTGACCTTGACCTTTGACCTAGGACTTTCAAAATTGAATCGCTTCCACTTCTTAAGATGACAATTAATCCCTGAAGGCTCACTATACTCTAAGAGTAAAAGTGTGACCTCCTCCACGGCAGCTTATTTCTCGACCTTGACCTTGACCTTTGACCTAGGACTTTCAAAACTGAATCGCTTCCACGTCTTAAGATGGCAATTAATCCCTGAAAGGTTCACTACTCTATGAGTAACATTGTGACCTCGGCAACGGCAGCTTATTTCTCAACCTTGACCTTGACCTTAGACCTAGGACTTTCAAAATAATGAATCGCTTCCACGTCTCAACATAACAATTAATCCCTGCAAGTTTCTCTACTCTAAGAGTAAAATTGTGACCTCCGCAACAGCAGCTTATTTCTCAGCATTTTTCTCGATCTTGACCTTGACCTTTGGACCTAGGACTTTTAAAATTGAATCACTTCCACGTCTCAGCATAATAATTAATCCCCCAAAGTTTCGCTACTCTATGAGTAAAATTATGACTTCCGCAACAGCAGCTTATTTCTCAGCCTTTTTCTCGATCTTGACCTTGACCTTTGACCTAGGAATTTCAAAATTGAATCGCTTCCACGTCTTACATAATAATTAATCCTTGAAAGTTTCACTACTCAATGAGTAAAATTGTGGCCACGAATTTGTTCAAAACAAACACACAAACGGAGACGAAAACATAACCTCCTCCCAACTTCTAAATGATTAATCTTCTTTCCTTTGTTCTCAAGAATGATGCATCACCCGTCCATCATCATAATTCCCTGAATAATGAAACTAGATACTTATTAACGAAAGAAATGTGACATAATTAGCCATACATATTCCAGCTAATGATTAAAAGTTTG
>NC_090725.1:333710952-333715952 GCF_036898095.1 Palaemon carinicauda
TATTGTCCTGCTTGCTAGGGCAATGCCACTGTACCTTGCCTATGCCATTCATTGGAAGCTTTTAAACCTTTAAACCTCCATGATCCTAGCTTGGGTGGAATGCAGGACTTGGGGTGGTGATCATATGTATAATATAGTTATTCTCTAGGGCATTGTACTTGCTAGGGCATTGTGCTTGCTAGGGCAATTATTATTATTATTATTATTATTATTATTATTATTATTATTACTATCCAAGCTACAACCCTAATTGGAAAAGCAAGATGCTATAAGCCCAGGGGCTCCAATAGGGAAAAATAGCCCAGTGAGGAAAGGAATAAGGAAATAAATAACTGAAGAGAACAAATTAACAATAAATCATTCTAAAAAAAGTAATGTCAAAAGAGATATATCATATGTAAACTATTAACAACGTCAACAACAAATATGTCATATATAAACTATAAAAAGACTCATGTCCGCCTGGTCAACAAAAAAGCATTTGCTCCAACTTTGAACTTTGAAGTTCTACTGATTCAACAACCCGATTAGGAAGATCATTCCACAACTTGGTAACAGCTGGAATAAAACTTCTAGAGTACTGCGTAGTATTGAGTCTTATGATGGAGAAGGCCTGGCTATTAGAATTAACTGCCTGCCTAGTATTACGAACAGGATAGAATTGTCCAGGGAGATCTGAATGTAAAGGATGGTCAGAGTTATGAAAAATCTTATGCAACATGCATAATGAACTAATTGATCGACGGTGCAGAGATTAATATCTAGATCAGGAATAAGAAATTTAATAGACCGTAAGTTTCTGTCCAACAAATTAAGATGAGAATCAGCAGCTGAAGACCAGACAGGAGAACAATACTCAAAACAAGGTAGAATAAAAGAATTAAAAACACTTCTTCAGAATAGATTGATCACCGAATATCTTAAAAGACTTTCTCAATAAGCCAATTTTTTGTGCAATTGAAGAAGACACAGACCTTATATGTTTCTCAAAAGTAAATTTGCTGTCAAGAATCACGCCTAAAATTTTGAAAGAGTCATACAAATTTAAAGAAACATTATCAATACTGACATCCGGATGTTGAGGAGCCACCGTCCTTGACCTACTTACAATCATACTTTGAGTTTTGTTAGGATTCAACTTCATACCCCATAATTTGCACCATGCACTAATTTTAGCTAAATCTCTATTAAGGGATTCACCAACCCCAGATCTACATTCAGGGGATGGAATTGATGCAAAGAGAGTAGCATCATCTGCATATGCAACAAGCTTATTTTCTAGGCCAAACCACATGTCATGTGTATATAGTATGAAAAGTAATGGGCCAAGAACACTACCCTGTGGAACACCGGATATCACATTCCTATACTCACTATGGTGCCCATCAACAACAACTCTTTGAGATCTACTACTTAAAAAATCAATAATAATGCTAAGAAACGACCCACCCACTCCCAACTGTTTCAGTTTGAAAACAAGGGCCTCATGATTAACACGGTCAAAGGCAGCACTAAAATCAAGGCCAATCATACGAACTTCCCGACCACAATCAAGGGATTTCTGTACTGCATTGGAGATTGTAAGAAGGGCATCACATGCTCCAAGGCCTTTCCGAAAACCAAATTGCAAACTAGGGAATAGATGATTACCTTCAGCAAACCTATTAAGACGTTTTGCCAGACGACGTTCAAAAACTTTAGATAATATGGGAGTTATGGAAATTGGGCGGTAATCAGTGGGACTTGAGCTACCACAAACACATTTACATAGAGGAGTAACATTACCAATTCTCCAACAAGTGCTAAAAGCTCCTCTTCTTGCTAACTTGCGTAAAATAACAGATAACTTTGGAGCTAAAAAATCTGCTGTCTTTATAAAAAACAAAGGAAAAATACCATTAGGGTCTACACCTCCATAAGCATCAAGGTCCATCAACAGAGCTTTAATCTCACGAGATCGAAAAGCTAAACTAGTTAGTTTAGCCTCAGGAAAACAGGAATGAGGAAGTTCAAGTTTTTCATTACTCTGTTTACTGTCAAAAACATCAGCCAAAAGGGTTGCCTTTTCCTTTGGACAGTGAGTGACTGAGCCATCTGGTTTAAGTAAAGGAGGAACTGTTGCATCTACACCAAAGAGTGCAGATTTAAGGGTAGACCACCATTTATGTTCCTGAGTTGTACCAGAGAGGGTTTCTTTTATGATTAAATTGTACTCCTTTTCAGTTGAGGCATAAACTCTCTGAGCAAAAGCTCGAAGCTGAGTATAGTTGTTCCAGGTTAAATCTGATCTGTTACCCTTCCAAAGGTGATAGGCCTCCTGCTTCTCCAAATAAGCACGTCTACAATCATCATTGAACCACGGTTTGTCCTTCACTCGGTACCTTAGCACACGAGAAGGGATACGCCTATCAATTATGTTGACTAGATTCTCATTCAAAGGGACAACAGGATCTACACTATTATATAATTGTGACCAATTCAAGCACAAAAGATCATGCAAAATCCCATTCCAGTCTGCTTGGGATTTCATATAAATTTTACAAGAATATGATATATCAGGGACAGGCTGCTCAGTCTTCACTAATAATGAAATCAAGGCATGATCAGAAGTCCCGACTGGAGAACCAACCTTACTAGTTATAACGCCAGGGGAGTCAGTGTATACGAGGTCCAAGCAATTACCAGACCTGTGAGTAGCTTCATTTATGATTTGCTCACAGCCTGATTCCGAGGCAAAGTCTAAAGCTTTTAAGCCTTGGCGATCGGTAGGAGAGATAGAACTCAACCACTCCCTATGGTGAGCATTAAAATCACCAACAAAGACAAACGAAGCCTTTCTATCATCATCTTGTATCTTAGCCATAATGGTAAGAAGACAATCGAAGATAGAATCATCCATGTCTGGATTCCGGTAGATTGAACACAAATAAAAGTTGTTATGCCTGCCACAAACTTTTATTACCTGAATCTCATGACATCCACATTGATAGCAGGACTTATGAGAGGCAGGGTACTCGGTCCTAATATACACCGCCATTCCCCTGGCCCTAGGAATGGAATCACGTTTCAGCATTATTGGCTTCTTAAAACCAGTTATAAGGAGCTCAGATGAGTGCCTCATATTAGAAACCAAAGTTTCTGAGCACAAAAGAATATCATACTGTCTAGACGCAACTGTAAGGTCTCGGATATTAGCATGAAGACCACGAATATTGCAATACAGAAGACGACATTGACGAAATCTAGGACGTACTGGTCCCGGATCTCGCTCAATGTCTCCAGACAGCATAAGAATTAATAGAAATAAAAGAGACATCATACTTAAAAACTAGATTAACAAGAATTAAAACAAAAACAATATGTACAGAATAATAATAAAAGTGATTGATGATATCCATAGACTACAGTAAAAAGTCGGAAAAACTGGTCAACATGGAGGAGCCGATACACCATGCAAGGCTAAATACCCTCCAGGATAGCCCCTTCAACTGAAGGAGGACAGTAAGGATGGTTTTGAGAAGAAAAAATCAGAAAAAGGAAAAGACAACCTCTTGATAAACCACCAGGCATCCATGGCCCTTCTATTAAGCCTGCCCAACACACCATTTCAAAAAAACAAGAGGAAGAAAAAAAAAATAAGATAGAATAGTGTGCCCGAGTGTACCCTCAAGCAAGAGAACTCTAACCCAAGACAGTGGAAGACCATGGTACAGAGGCTATGGCACTACCCAAGACTAGAGGACAATGGTTTAATTTTGGAGTGTCCTTCTCCTAGAAGAGCTGCTTACCATAGCTAAAGAGTCTCTTCTACCCTTACCAAGAGGAAAGTACACTGAACAAATTGCAGTGCAGTAATTAACCCCTTGGTGAAGAAGTGTTAAGTATCTCATTGTTGTCAGATGTATGAGGAAAGACGAGAATATGTAAAGAATAGGCCAGACTATTCCGTGTAAGTGTAGGCAAAGAAAAAATAAGCCGTGACTAGAGAGAGGGGTCCAATGCAATACTGTCTGGCCAGTCAAAGGATCCAATACCTCTCTAGTGGTAGTATCACTGTCCCTTGCCTCTGCCATTCACGAGAGCCTATAAACCTTTAAAACTCCCTGGATCTAGTTTGAGTGGCGACTGGTGGTCATATGTATAATACAGTCAATTTTAGGGCCTTACCCTGCTTGCTAGGACAATACCCCAGTCCCTTGCCTCTGCCATTTATAAGCGGCCTTTAAACCTCCCTGGTCCTTGCTGGTGTGGAGACTGACTATATTATACATATGATCACAGCTTAGGCCACTTAAGCAGTGATCATATGTATAATATAGTCATTCTCTAGGGCATTGTCCTGCTTGCTAGGGCAATGCCACTGTCCCTTGCCTCTGCCATTCATGAGCAGACTTTAAACCATTTCCATGACTAGTTAAAGTTAATCTATACATAAAAAAAAAATTATGTTAAAATACCCAAAAAGTACTGAAAGACCATAACTTCACCTCTGTATCCTTCCTCTGTTTGGGTTTAATTACATCCCTGGATAATTGACTATGACGAATTTCTTAATCCCACCAATTTCCTCAGCAGAGGTGCAATCGAGGCAAATCACAGAACGTAGCAAAAACCTCTAAGTACCACCATCACTTGCATAACAAGACGCCTTAAATACTATCATCTAAGGCTAATGGACATACCTTTATATTGCAAAATCATTATTCCAAGTCTGGGAAGAGGAAATATAGTCTTCATTGCAGCAAATGTTTTCATGTTGCACAGGCTGACATGTCTTTTTATAGTTTATGAAATTTCTGTTTTAATGTTGTTACTGTTTTTAAAATATCTTATTTTGATTGTTCGTTACTTTTTATATTCTTATATCGTTTATCTATTTCTTTATTTCCTTTCCTCACTGGGCTATTTTACCCTGTTGGAGTCCTTGGGCTTTATAGCGTCTTGTTTTCCAACTAGGGTTGTAGCTTAGCTAGTAATAAAAGTTCAAACTTGCAGCAAAT
>NC_090725.1:333725952-333728452 GCF_036898095.1 Palaemon carinicauda
ATGTTGACAGTTCTAACAAAGCTGTTCCCAAACTGATTTTCATTCGGAAAGCAAATACACGAATCTTCCATATTAAATCTCTCACGGAATTTTTATAATTTTTTCGCTGACGTTAAATTCATGTGTTCTAGATTAGCTTTATTGGTAGGCCAAAGGTCTATAGAATACCTTGTGTAGGCCACTTTTATAACCTTAAAGGTCTCTCATGAATGGCAGTTTTAGGATTTTTGGATGACGTTAAATTCATGTTGCCTAGCTTGGCTATTTTCCCTAATGGGGCCCCTAGGCTTATGGCATCCTGCTTTTCCAACTATAGTAGGGTTGTAGCTTAGCAAGTAATAATAATAATAATAATAATAATAATAATAATAATAATAATAATAATAATAATAATACTTTACATTACCGGATCCCTTCTCGCCAAAAAGTTTAAAGGCCGCTCATGAATGGCAGAGGCAAGGGACAGTGACATTGCCCTAGCAAGCGAGACAATGCCCTAGAGATTGACCATATATACATATGATCACTGACCAAGCCCCCCTCTCCATCCAAGCAGGCAATGACCCCCGATGACTCAGCGGGTAGACCTATAGACTCCCCCAAATCTCCCTTACTTAGCTTACAAGGATGATGAGGTTGCAGCAACCAAGGAACTATAAAGTTTGAACGGGATTCGAACTCCATTCTGGCGATCAACAGTCGGGGGTGTTACCATATAGGTCACCACAATCCTTAACTTCTTAAAAATGAAATAATAATAATAATAATAATAATAATAATAATAATGATAATAATAATGATAATAATAGTATTATTATTATTATTATTATTATTATTATTATTAGCCAAGCTATAACCCTAGTTGGAAAAGCAAGATGCCATAAGCCCAAGGGCTCCAATAGGGAAAAATAGTCCGGTGAGGAAAGGAAATAAGGAAATAAATAAATGATGAGAACAAATTAACAATAAATCATTCTAAAAACAGTAACAACGTCAGTAATAATAATAATAATAATAATAATAATAATAATAATAATAATAATAATAATACTTGAAAGGTGAGTTTGATATGTTAAGATGGACTCATTAATTAACACCTGGGTACAATGATTGACATTAACATCGTAAAATTGATTACTAATAATGACTGGAAAAACACTAATTAGCAACTCATTTGTAAGGATAGATACTGGAAATTCCTTTCTGAATGGGGATACGTTAACATGGTAAAAGGGTCACCCATACTAGGTTGGTTTGCTGTGAGCGATCAGACGGAAAGCTTTCTTCATCACAAATCCGTACTGGCCAGCTTGGTGATGAAAACTGGTCAAACTCTAGAGATGGATAAAAACATGTAAATATCAACCACAATGGCATTTTAATACCGAATTCTGTCTTGGGAATATATATCCACTGGAATTCATTTATGGTAATAGCTTCTGACTTGTCATAAACTTATATCTCTGATGATAGCTCAGTTGGTAGAGTCCTCGCAGGCATGGTTTCGGCTGAATAGGCAATGGTTCGAATCTCTGCCCAGCCAGAAGCTATTACCATAAATGAATTCCAGTGGAAATATATTCCCAAGATAGAATTCGGTATTAAAATGCCCCTGCGGTTGATATTTACATTGATTGAAATCACGTGTGTTAGTGATATATATTCACGGATGAAGACATGTTTGATGCCTCTGTCCTGCAGTGGACTGGAACTGGCTGTATTTGTTGTTGTTGTTGTTGTTGTTGTAATGTAAAACGATCACGTGTGTTAGTGATATATATTCATGGATGAAGACATGTTTGATGCCTCTGTCCTGCAGTGTATTGGAACTGGCTGTATTTGTTGTTGTTGTTGTTGTTGTTGTTGTTGTAATGTAAAACGATCACGTGTGTTAGTGATATATATTCATGGATGAAGACATGTTTGATGCCTCTGTCCTGCAGTGGATTGGAACTGGCTGTATTTGTTGTTGTTGTTGTTGTTGTTGTTGTAATGTAAAACGATCACGTTTGTTAGTGATATATATTCATGGATGAAGACATGTTTGATGCCTCTGTCCTGCAGTGAATTGGAACTGGCTGTATTTGTTGTTGTTGTTGTTGTTGTTGTAATGTAAAACGATCACGTTTGTTAGTGATATATATTCATGGATGAAGACATGTTTGATGCCTCTGTCCTGCAGTGGATTGGAACTGGCTGTATTTGTTGTTGTTGTTGTTGTTGTTGTAATGTAAAACGATCACGTTTGTTAGTGATATATATTCATGGATGAAGACATGTTTGATGCCTCTGTCCTGCAGTGAATTGGAACTGGCTGTATTTGTTGTTGTTGTTGTTGTTGTTGTTGTTGTTGTTGTAATGTAAAACGATCACGTGTGTTAGTGATATATATTCATGGATGAAGACATGTTTGATGCCTCTGTCCTGCAGTGGATTGGAACTGGCTGTATTTGTTGTTGTTGTTGTTGTTGTTGTTGTTGTAATGTAAAACGATCACGTG
>NC_090725.1:333733452-333740952 GCF_036898095.1 Palaemon carinicauda
GTTTGATGCCTCTGTCCTGCAGTGTATTGGAACTGGCTGTATTTGTTGTTGTTGTTGTTGTTGTTGTTGTTGTAATGTAAAACGATCACGTGTGTTAGTGATATATATTCATGGATGAAGACATGTTTGATGCCTCTGTCCTGCAGTGGATTGGAACTGGCTGTATTTGTTGTCGTTGTTGTTGTTGTAATGTAGAACGATCTCATTACACAAAGATAAGTGTATAAGTACAAGAGAGATAGCAAAATCTCACATACCTCTAAAACTAACACGTGCAGAAATTTGTACACTCGCCAAAACAGACAAACTTCAACTGATAGGAAATCTATTTATCTCCTATACCCTAAGCCTAAGCCAACATAAGTAACAGAATCATTCTTTTTAAAACCGTCTGCTAATCTAAAAAAAAACAGGTAAACATATGCACTTATCCTTATCAGCCTGCGAACGAAAACCACTTGCCTCGATAGTCGGACAAAGGTTGGCATCTCGTAATCTTTAGCTGTGTCAAGATGAAGAATGACACAGCCTTTAGACGTCTCAATTCAGACGAGTTCCAATGTTTAGCTTAGGCCTACGAGAGATAGTATAAATGGCATACGTAAATCACAGCCTTCTATAGGCCCTACCAGATTCTCCATTACCACAAAGTAGTTCCGGTGAGAGAATTATTGTTTTGGATTGTGTCATTCAATTTCAAGAAATTCTTTAGTTCCCAGGAGAAATAATTATTGTGTTTTTTGCTTGTGTCATTCAAAAAATAAAAAAAAGAGGGTGTAGGTTAATAAGTCACCGGTCAAGAAATTCTTTAGTTCCTAGGAGAAATAATTATTGTGTTTTTTGCTTGTGTCATTCGATTGCTTCAAAAAAAAAAAAAAAAAAAAATGTAGGTTAATAAGTCACCGGTCTGACAACGGAATTAGCATAAGGTCTTACAAGTTCTGATGGACGGTTTAAAGGTCGCTTATGAAGGTCACAGGTGAGAGATATTGGTAATGCCCTAGGTCTAAAGATTTAAAGGTCGCTCATGAATGGCAGAGGCAAGGGACAGTGACATTGCCCTAGCAATCAGGACAATGCCCTAGAGACTGACCATATATTATATGAGTAGCGCCCAAGCCTCCTCTCCACCCAAGCTAGGACCAGGGAGGGCCAGGCAGTGGCTGCTGTGACTCAGCAGATAGACCTATAAGCTCCCCCAAACGCCCCCAACCTTAGCTCACAAGGTTGGTAAGGTTGCAAACATAAATGGCACTAAAGAGTCTGAGCGGGACTCGAACCCCCGACTGGCAAACACCAGGCAGAGACGTTACCAATCAGGCCACAACATCCTAGCAGGACAATGTCCTAGAGCTTGACCATACATATGTATGATCACCGCCCAACTCCCTCTCTAACCAAGCTTGGACCAAGGAGGGCCAGGCAATGGCTGCTGATGATTCGTGAGTGAGGTTTCAGTCACTACAAGATACCATTGAGCATGAGCGTGACTCGAACGCCAGTCCGGCAGATCGCCAAGAGTGGGCATTACCAATAGGCCACAAGAAGTTCAACCCATGCTTTAAAATACCATTAACAAAAGCTGACTTCGATATAAGACCAATGTTCAATAGGATAGCTTGACTAAAAATTTCAAATGCATTTGAGTACGTGATTAAAAGTCGGTAATTTCTATCAGAAATATTTAATTTTGAAGATTAATGAATGTTTTCTGTAAACTCAGAAGATTATGTTAAAAAAAAACAAGAAAAACATTACTAACCTTCGAGAGAGCGAAGAAAAAACAGAAAAACTCATTATTTGTTACTGATCTTGAAATATCTTATTCTAATTGTTCATTACTTCTCTTTTTATTTCCCTGTTTCCTCTCCTCAATGGGCTATTTTTCCCTGTTGGAGCCCTTGGGCTTATAGCATCCTGCTTTTCCAAATAATAATAATAATAATAAAAATAATAAGAATAATAATTATGATAATAATAATCCTTGGATAAAGGTATTTTGGAGTGCCTATACATCTACCTGTGAGTCATCAGCAGCCATTGCCTGGCTCTCTCTGGTCCTAGCTTAGTGGAGAGGGGACTTGGGTGCTGATCATATAAATTATAATATTGTCAGTCTCTAGGGCATTGTTCTGTCCCATGCCATACCACTTACAAGCGACCTTTAAACCTTTAAACACAATTCCTCTTTTCCACCTTTCCAGTTTTCTTTCCAGTTCATCACCTAGTTTCCCTGAGGAGAGGGTGCATCAGGCAACCGACCCCTTAATGTACGGGTAATGGCGGGCAAGAAGAAGAAGAAGAAGAACAAGAAGAACAAGAAGAAGAAGAAGTAGATAATGACGAAGTTCTTCAAAGATGTAGGTATAGAGCATTCTTGTAGACATTTGTGTGAAGTTAAGCGAGTATCACTACTATAAAATGTTCTCCATCTACTATTAAACCAATTGTTAGGCCATCTTCTCCTGCTGCTTTGCCTCTTTTCATGAATTTTAAAGCTTTATTTACTTCTCCTACTGTTATACATTTTTTGTCAGCTCATGTGTTTCTTTATTTCTATTGGAAAATTATTTCTTACATCACTACCGTATAACATTGTACAGAAATCCTCAGCTATTATTATCAATCTTTCTCTTTTGTTTCCCTTCATATTGTCCCTTCTAGTCTTCGCCTTCGCTCGTACCCTCCACTTCCTTCCTCTTCAACTGGGTTCCCTCTTCCTCAACTGCTTTCCCTTGAAATCCTCTGCCCTTGTTATCACTCCTCTTTTTTTTTTCCTTCACACTGTCCCTTCCAGTCTTCGCCTTCAAATATACCCGCCACCTCCCTCCTCTTCAACTGGCTTCCTTCCTCCACAACTGCCTTCCCTCCTTCTCAACTGCCTTCCCCCCTCCTCAACTGCCTTCCCTCCTCCTAAACTGTCTTCCCTCCTCCTCAACATGACTTCCTTCCTCCTCAACTGGCTTCCTTCCTCCACAACTGCCTTCCCTCAACCACGACATGATTTCCCTTCTCCTCAACTGCCTTCCCTCCTTCTCAACTGCCTTCCCTCCTCATCAACTGCCTTCCCTCCCCCTTAACTGGCTTCCCTTCTCCTCAACTGGCTTCCTTCCTCCACAACTGCCTTCCCTCCTCCACAACTGCCTTCCCTCCCCCACAACTGCCTTCCCTCCTCATCAACTGCCTTCTCTCCTCCTCAACTGCCTTCCCTCCACCTCAACTGTCTTCCCTCGACCACAACATGACTTCCCTTCTCCTCAATTGCTTTCCCTCCTCATCAACTGCCTTCCCTCCTCCTTAACTGCCTTCCCTCTTCCATAACTGTCTTCCCTCCTCATTGACTGCCTTCCCTCCTTCTCAACTGCCTTCCTTCCTCCTCAACTGCCTTCCCTCCTCCTCAACTGCCTTCCCTCCTTCTCAACTGCCTTCCCTCCTCCTCAACTGCCTTCCCTCCTCCTCAACTGCCTTCCCTCCTTCTCAACTGCCTTCCCTCCTCCACAACTGCCTTCCCTCCTCCTTAACTGCCTTCCCTCCACCTCAACTGCCTTCCCTCCACCTCAACTGCCTTCCCTCCTCCCACACCATTCCAAGATAGGAGACAGCGTATTACGAGCCCAAGGTCGTCATGAAAGGAACCCTGGCCTTCGTTTAAGGACCTCACGCTGAGACACGGCAGGAGTTGCCCCTGGCATTTGAGTGAGAGAGAGAGAGAGAGAGAGAGAGAGAGAGAGAGAGAGAGAGAGAGAGAAAAGGGGGCGTCCACAATTGCTAGTTTGGGCAATGAGTTACGAGGAGGGCAAGTCGCTTTTTTGGCATCAATTGCAAGTCACTGTTGAAAGAGTTTTGATGTGAAACAGCATGATGATTGTGGGTTAAGGGAGAGAAGAGAGGATTTCGTAATATTCATTGGTATTTAATTTCAGGTGATATTAACTGAATAATTTGTATGACTAATTCACATACCTGTTCATTAAATTCATATACACTATACTAATCTTCCCTAGCTTGAGTGGAGAGGGGGCTTGGGCGCTGATAATATATGGTCAGTCTCTAGGGCATTGTCATGCTTGCTAGGGCAATGTCACTATCCCTTGCCTCTGCCATTCAGGAGCGGCCTTTAAACCTTTAAATACGTCACAATTATGAGCTATATGGGATCTACGCTGAATGGAATCAACGAAGAAAACAGTTAAAAAAAAAAAAAAAAAAATCATGTCCATACTTCTTATAAACACCATGATAAAAGAATAAAAATGGTCTGGCAAGTCAATTGTCGTTGAATATTCTACGCATGTTTTCCACAAATAATTTCACATGTTTAATTCTGAAACAAAACACCATTAAAAATATGATAAAACTAGCTGCTTACCTATTAGAATTAGCCATTTTCTTTATACGAATTAAAATGAACACGTAAAAAAATAACCCCAAAAACTAGCTGGTAACCAAGTAGAATTAGCCAATTTTTTTCTTTATACAAATCAAAAGAACACATAAAATAACAAAAAAAAACTAGCTGGTAACCTCGTACAACTAGCCAATTCCTTTCTTGATACCAATTAAAAAAGAGACATAAAATAACATAAAAAAAACTAGCTGGTAACCAAGTAGAATTAGCCAATTTCTTCCTTTATACAAATTAAAAGAAGAAAAAAAAATACTAGCTGGTAACTTAACCAAGTAGAATTAGCCATTTTCTTCCTTTATACAAATTAAAAGAAGAAAAAAAATACTAGCTGGTAACTTAACCAAGTAGAATTAGCCATTTTCTTCCTTTATACAAATTAAAAGAAGAAAAAAAAAATACTAGCTGGTAACTTAACCAAGTAGAATTAGCCAATTTTTTCCTTTATACAAATTAAAAGAAGAAAAAAAAATACTAGCTGGTAACTTAACCAAGTAGAATTAGCCATTTTCTTCCTTTATACAAATTAAAAAAAGAAAAAAATTACTAGCTGGTAACTTAACCAAGTAGACTTAGCCAATTTCTTCCTTTATACAAATCAAAAGAAAAAAAATACTAGCTGGTAACTTAACAAAGTAGAATTAGCCACTTTCTTTCTCTATGCAAACTATAAAAACAATACGAAACAGTAAAATTGTATAATTAACCTCCATTCGCAACCATAATTAGTCACAATCTCTCAATCTAATTCTCTCATTAGCGCAGAGAATCGAAGGAACGACACATAAAAGGTTGCAGGACCCATTAAATGAAGCCACTCCTGCAGGATCTCGTGGGATTCTGTGCTAGTCATCGTGAGTCACTCTAGAGCTAAAGTAAAGCAGATCTTCTTGGATAACTTGTTTTGTTTGTACAGGTGGACACAGAAGACTCTGTCATACCTCGCTCCTAATAAGTGCTCCCTGTCACACCTTTACTGACATGCTTCACTCCAAAGAAGTGCACCCTGTCACACCCTTACTGGCACGGTTCACTCCAAAGAAGTGCACCCGGTCACATTTCATCCAAAGAAGTGCACCCTATCACACTTTACTCCAAAGAAGTGCACGTTGTCACACTTCACTCCAAAGAAGTGCACCTCCAAAAAAGAGCACACTGTCACACTTCACTCCAAAGAATGGCACCTCCAAAAAAGTGCACACTGTCACACCTCACTCAAAAGAAGTGCCTCCTGTCACACCCTTACTCTTACTGGCACGCTTCACTCCAAAGAAGTGCACATTCACTCCAAAAAAGTGCACCATCACACTTCACTCCTAGGAATTGCATCCTGTCACACCCTTACTGGCACGCTTGACTCAAAAGAAGTGTACAATGTGACATTTCACTCCTAAGAATTGCACACTGTCACACCCTTGCTGCCACGCTCCACTCCAAAGAAGTGCACCCTGTTACACTTTACTCCAAAGAAGTGCACTCTGTCACAATTCACTCTTAAGGAGTGCACCCTGGTACACCCTTACTGGCATGCTTCACTCTAAAGAAGTGTGCATCCTGTCACTCCCTTACTGGCACGGCTCAATCCAAAGAGGTGCACACTGTTACACCCTTGCTGCCATGCTCCACTCCAAAGAAGTGCACCATTACACTTCAATCCAGGGAAATGCATCCTGTCACACCTCACTCCAAAGAAGTACATCCTGTCACACCCTTATTGGCACGCTTCACTCCAAAGAAGAGCACATTCACTCCAAAGAAGTGCACCATCACACTTCGCTCCTAGGAATTGCATCCTGCCGCACCCTTACTGGCACACTTGACTCAAAAAAAGTGCACATTGTCACACTTCACACCAAAAAAAGTACACCATCACACTTCACTACTAAGAATTGCACCCTATCACATCCTTGCTGCCATGCTCCACTCCAAAGAAGTGCACCTTGTCACACATCACTCCAAAAAAAGTGCACCCTGTCACACTTCACTCCTAAGAAGTGCACCCTGTCACACTTCACTCCAAAGAAGTGCAGCCTGTCACAATTCACTCCAAAGAAGTGCACCTTGTCTTAACCTTACTGACATGCTTCACTCCAAAGAAGTGCACCTTGTCACACTTCACTCCACAGAAGTGCACCTTGTCACACATCACTCCAAAAAAGTGCACCCTGTCACACTTCACTCCTAGGAAGTGCACCCTGTCACACTTCACTCCAAAGAAGTGCAGCCTGTCACAATTCACTCCAAAGAAGTGCACCTTGTCTTAACCTTACTGACATGCTTCACTCCAAAGAAGTGCACCTTGTCACACTTCACTCCACAGAAGTGCACCCTGTCTTAACCTTACTGACATGCTTCACTCCAAAGAAGTGCACCCTGTCACACTTCACTCCAAAGAAGTGCACCTTGTCACACTTCACTCCAAAAAGTGCACCTTGTCACACTTCACTCCAAAGAAGTGCACCCTGTCACACTTCACTCCAAAAAAGTGCACACTGTCACACTTCACTCCAAAAAAGTGGACCTTGTCACAATTCACTCCAAAGAAGTGCACCTTGTCACACTTCCCTCCAAAGTGCATCCTGTTATACTTCACTCTAAGGAATTCCACACTGTCACACTTCACTCCATAGAAGGGCATCATCACACTTCACTCCAAAGAAGGGCATCATCACACTTCACTCCAAAGAAGTTCCCCTTTCAAACTTTACTCCAAAGAAGTGCACCCTGTCACACTTCAATCCAAAAAAAGGATAGGTGTTGGATGTGGCTAAATACATGAACTCGCCATGCAGTAAGGATGTAGCTGGATGCACCTCTTCACAGCGAGGTGTATCAGCAATTCCTGTGTCCAACTGTACTTACTAAGTTGGTAATCAGACCGTAATTTCTAAGTAATTCTAAGTACAAGTGCCTGATAAGTAAAAAACTAAGTAATATGCCAAGAGACAATGAGTAACTTGATATTCCAATTCAGCTTTCATTTAAGCCTCTGGTTAATTTTAGATTAGCTTATCATCCTCATCTCCTCCTACGCCTACTGACGCAAAGGACCTCGGTTGGATATCACAAGCCGTCTCTATCTTGAGCTTTTAAAT
>NC_090725.1:333743452-333753452 GCF_036898095.1 Palaemon carinicauda
CTTCGCCTCTTAAGAGATGATTTTTTTTTTTTTTTTTTTTTTTTTGTGCAATTTAAAGGTTTAAAGGACACTCATGGATGGCGGAGGCAAGGGACAGTGACAACTGCCCTAGCTAGTAGGAAAATGCCTCAGAGACTGACCTTATACACATATAATCAGCTATTTTCCCTGTTGGAGTCCCTGGGCTTATAGCATCCTGCTTTTCAAACTAGAGTTGTAGTTTAGCAAGTAATAATAATAATAATAATTATAATAATAATGGGTTAAAAATAGTCTTATTGATATATCTAACCATTAAATTCAGGTTCTCCAATGTTCTAGAATATGCAATCACATATACCCTACTAGTTTTCTTTGTCTACTTTTTTTCATTTTTTATCCTATTATTATTATTATTATTATTATTATTATTATTACTTGCTAAGCTACAACCCTAGTTGGAAAACTGGATGCTATAAGGCCCAGGGGTTCCAACAGGGAAAATAGCCCAGTGAGAAAAGGAAATAAGGAAACTACAAGAAAAGTAATTAACAATTATTATAACATATTTCAAGAACAGTAAGAACATTAAAATAAATATTTAATATTTAAACTAAAAAAGGAAAAGAAATAAGATAAAATAGCGTGCCCGAGTGTACCCTCAAGCAAGTGACCTCTAAACACAAGCCAGTAAAAGACCATGGTACAGAGGCTATGGCACTATCCAAGACCAGAGAACAATGGTTTGGTTTCGGAGGGTCCTTCTCCTAGAAGAGCTGCTTACCATAGCTAAATAGTCTCTTCTAATATTAAAATATATCTTTCATATATATACACTATAGAATAGTGTGCCTTAATATACCCTCAGGCAAGAGAACTCTAACCCAAGATAGTGGAAGGCCACGGTACAGAGGCTATGGCACTATCCAAGACCAGAGAACAATGGTTTGATTTTGGAGTGTCCTCCTAGAAGGGCTGGCCATTTAGGTGAAGCCTGGTGGGTACACAGGTTCAAGGGAATTTGATCTGATCATTGAACCTAAAAATATCAAGAGTATCATAAATGGAAACGATTATTCTAAACGTTAATTTGAAAAAAAGCAAAAAGTCGTAAGTCACGAGTTTAAACTTGGAGCAAATCTTTTTATGTTGCACAAGCTGACATAAGCCTCTGTTTATAGTTTATCCATGAATGATCTGTTGTAACATTGTCACTGTCCTTAGAATATTTAATTTTGATTGTCCATTACTTCTACTGTAGTTTATTTCCTTATTTGCTGTCCTCACTGGGCTATTTATCCCTGTTGAGCTGGTCTTATGGGTTCCTGCTTTTCCAACTAGGGTTGTAGCTTAGCTAGTAATAATAATAATAATAATAATAATAATAATAATAATAATAATAATAATAGTGACACAAAGTATTCAACGATGAATCCCATTATTCTTTCACCACATTAATTCTAAACAGGACATTCAAACGCTGTGGCTTCGATGTCCAACAAGTCGCATACACGTGGGGCTGCATGAATTATGTCTTAATCAGGTATGCTTAAACAGGTAAGGCATTGTACAACTCCACCCTTTAAGTAAAGTGCAAACAGCAATGCTTTTGGGTTAACCCATGAACTCTTCCGGTGCAAAATTTCTACAGGTTCTATTCCAAGGCTGAAAATATTTTTCGAAGTTCCTATATTCGACGGCTGAAATTGATTAACTGATCTATGAGAAAAGAATTTATATATACAGTGTATATATATATATATATATATATATATATATATATATATATATATATGCATATATATATATATATATATATATATATATATATATATATATATATATATATATATATATATATATATATACACGCACACACACACACACACACATATATATATATATATATATATATATATATATATATATATATATATATATATATATATATATATATATATATATATATATATATAGATATATATATACATATATATATATCTGTGACTCAAACCTTTACAAAACTCACATACACAAATTCACAAAGCTTCCTGTAAACTTAGTATTCATACATATTGTATAGGCCTATACATACAACAAATGCAGCCGTTTCTAGTCCACTGCAGGACAAAGGACACAGATATGTCCTTTATCATGTTTGGGGTTTGGCCAGTTGTCATCACCACGCTGGCCACAGCGGACTGGTGATAGTGGGAGATTTCCGTCTAATCACTCACAACAAACCAACCTTGCATGGGTAGCTCTGACTAGTACAGCCTTGCTGATCATAGCAATGCGCAAACCCTTTCACCATGGCAAGGTATCTCCACTCGAAAATGGATTGTGTATATGTGTATATATATATATATATATATATATATATATATATATATATATATATATATATATATATATATATATATATATATATTTCTGTGACCAAGTTGTGGAATGATCTTCCTAATCGGGTGGTTGAATCAGTAGAACTTCAAAAGTTCAAAGTTGGAGCAAATGCTTTTTTGTTGACCAGGCGGACATAGTCTTTTTATAGTTTATTTATGACATATTTGTTTTTGATGTTGTTGATAGTTTATTATATGACATGTCTGTTTTGACGTTGTTTCTTATTTTAGAATGATTTATTGTTAATTTGTTCTCTTCATTTATTTATTTCCTTATTTCCTTTCCTCACTGGGCTATTTTTCCCTGTTGGAGCCCCTGGGCTTATAGCATCTTGCTTTTCCAACTGGGGTTGTAGCTTGGATAGTAATAATAATAATAGGGCAATGTCACAGTTCCTCGCCTCTGCCATTCATGAGTGGTCTTTAAACCTTTATAAAAAACGAACTATGGTACAACATATGGTCAGTCTTTAGGACATTGACCTGCTTGAAAGGGCAATGTCACTGTCCCTTGCCTCTGCCATTCATGAGTGGCCTTTAAACCAATATAAAAAACGAACTAGGGTACAACATATGGTCAGGCTCTAGGACATTGTCCTGCTTGCTAGGGCAGTGTCACAGTTCCTCGCCTCTGCCATTCATGAGTGGTCTTTAGACATTCAGGAAAAAAAAAAAAAAAAAAAAAAAAGGGTGAAGGGTACGAATAGAAGTAGCCTACTAGCAGTACGAAACATCCACTAGCACTACAATGAAAGTGATAAGTAGCTCGAATCCGAAACAGCATCCTAGAAAATATTAAAGTCAGCCCCACGGTGCAATTTACATGACTTATGAGTTAATTTTTCACACGTTATTCTGCCTACATTTAACTACCAGTGGGAGGCGGCTCGTGCACTCGGTTATATATATTGCTCTTCATGAGGTATGACTTACATTGCCACCTACTGCTACGGTTTATTATTACTAGCCAAGCTACAACCCTAGTTGGAAAAGCAAGAAGCTATAAGCCCAAGGACTCCAACAGGGAAAATTAGCCCGGTGAGGAAAGGAAACGAGGAAATCAATAAATGATATAAGAAGTATTGAAAAATTAAAATATATTTTGAAAAGCATCAACACCATTAATACAGATAATTCATATATAGATTATAAAAAGACTTAAGTCAGCCTGTTTGGAAGAAAAAAATATCATTGTGCATAGCATTCGTTTAATAAAGAAGAAATTTCTGGTATATACTTTTGCTTATAAATTAATTTATGATTAAAATTAAACACTGAATGTTTGGATAATTTTAAAGATGAAGATATTACAAAAACAAATAAATGCAGCTTATTCTAATCCACTGCAAGACAAAGGCCTCAGAGGAGTTGTAGTGGGGCCGACGTGGTAACGTTCCTGACTGGTAATCGCCAGTTTGGGGTTCGAGTCATGCTCAAACTCAATTTTTTTTTTTTTTTTTTTTTTTTTTTTTTTTTTTTTTTTTTTTTTTTTTTTTTTTTTTTGGTGTGTGACTGTAACCTCACATTATGAGCTAATGATGGGGGTTTGAGGGAGCCTATAAGTCTACCTGCTGAGTCATCAGCAGCAACTGCCAGGCCCTCCCTGGTCCTAGCTTGGGTGGAGAGGAGGCTTGGGCGCTGATCATGTATATGGTCAGTCTCTAGGGCATTGTCCTGATTGCTAAGACAATGTCACTGTCCCTTACATCTGCCATTCATGAGCGACCTTTAAAACCTTTAAAACAGTTTCTTGGTGTGTATCTTTCGTATAAAATTACAAAATAAGAGTAAAAATACTATTCCTTCCTTAACTTTCAAAACCTCTATTCCCGGGGCAAATTGAATAGCCCTATTACCACTAAGACCATACTATTGCCTGGCCATTATTCTTGATTCACAACCTGGGTCACTATACTCAATTTATTTTAATGAGGCGCATTTGCACTGACTCGCAGGGGTGCCCTTATAGCTCGGAAAAGCTTCCTGATCGCTGATTGGTTGGACAAGATCATTCTAACCAATCAGAGAGCAAGAAACTCTTCCGAGCTAAAAGGGCACCGCTACGAGTCAGTGCAAATGGGCCTCTTTGAAAAAAAATGAGTATAGTAATCTTGGTTCGTACTTGTAAGGCGGCGTTGGCTTAAGTGTAACTTACATTGATTTCCGTTTGTTCGTCTATTCATTCACAGGCGAACAAAGTGAATTGAATATTAATACAGATTCTTTCTGTTTTGTTAACTGATCTTGTCCGTATTATTATTATTAGTAGTAGTAGTAGTATTAGTATTATTGTTATTACTTGCTAAGCTACAACCCTAGCTGGAAAAGTAGGATGCTATAAGCCCAGGGGCTCCAACAGGGAAAATAGCCCAGTGAGGAAGAGAGACAAGGAAAATTAAAATGTTTAAGATCAGAGTCAACAATAAAACAAATATTTCCTATATTATTATTATCAACTGCTAAGCTACAACCCTAGCTGGAAAAGCAGGATGCTATAAGTCAGAGGGCTCAAATAGGGAAAATAGCCCAGTGAGGAAGAGACAAGGAAAATTAAAATGTTTAAGATCAGAGTCAACAATAAAACAAATATTTCCTATATTATTATTATCAACTGCTAAGCTACAACCCTAGCTGGAAAAGCAGGATGCTATAAGTCAGAGGGCTCTAACAGGGAAAATAGCCCAGTGAGGAAGAGAAACAAGGAAAATTAAAATGTTTAAGATCAGAGTCAACATTAAAACAAATATTTCCTATAATATTATTATTAACTGCTAAGCTACAACCCTATATGGAAAAGCAGAATGCTATAAGCCCAGGGGCTCCAAAAGGGAAAATAGCCCAGTGAGGAGAGGAAACAGGATTTTTTTTTCTTAGAACAGTAACAACATTAAAATAAATATTTCCTTGATAAACTATAAATACTTTAACAAGACAAGTGGAAGAAAAATAAGATAGAATAGTGTGCCTGAGTATACCCTCAAGCAAGGGAACTATAACCAAAAATATTGGAAGACCATGGTACAGAGGCTATGGCACTACCCAATACTAGAGAACAATTCTATCTTATTTCTCTTCCTCTTGTTTTTGGAAATTTTTATAGTTTATATATATGAAAGATACATTCTAATGGCAGACGAAACTCTTTAGCTATGGTAAGCAGCTCTTCTAGGTGAAGGACACTCCAAAATCAAACCATTGTTCTTTATTCTTGGGTAGTGCCAGAGCCTCTGTAACATGGTCTTCCACTGTCTCAGGGTAGAATTCTCTTGCTTGAGGGTACACTCGGGTACATTTTTCTGTCCTGTATATCTTCCTCTTATTTTTTTTTTTTTTTAGATTTTATAGTTTATATATATATACATATATATATAAATATATATATATATATATATATATATATATATATATATATATATATATATATATATATATATATATATATATATGAAATATATCTTTTAATGTTATTACTGTTCTTGAGCTATTTTATATTATTCATTACTTCTCTTGTAGTTTATTCATTTCCTTATTTTCTTTCCGCACCGGGCTATTTTCCCTGTTGGAGCCCTTAGGCTTATAGCATCCTGCTTTTCCAACAATGGTTGTAGCTTAGCAAGTACTAATAGAGATATATGAAAGATTTATTTTAATGTGTTACTTTTCTTAAAATATTTTACTTTGATTGTTCATTACTTCTCCTATAGTTTCTATTGCCTTGTTTCCTATCCTCACTGGGCTATTTTTCCTGTTGGAGCCCCTAGGCTTATAACATTCTGCTTTTTCGAACAGGGTTGTAGCCTAGCTAGTAATAATAATAATAATAATAATAATGATAATAATAATAATAATAATAATAATAATAATAATAATAATAATAATAACATTAACTTGTTTCCTATCCTCCCTGGGCTATTTTCCCTGTTGGAGCCCTTGGGGGCTTATAACATTCTACTTTTCAAAACAGGGTTGAAGCCTAGCTAATAATAATAATAATAATAATTTTAATTATTATTATTATTATTATTATTATTATTATTATTATTATTATCATTATTATAGGAAACTAAATCAACTACGCAAATACACCTATATTTTTGTCAAGTCATTCACGGAAAAGACAGAAAATATATAAACTAAAAAAATAAACAAATAAAAAACACACTAGCAGAGGCAAGTAGCCAGCCACTATATAATTCCTACCCAATAATAAGTGAGAATTTTTGGCCATGGACAAAGCTGGACTCTTTGTTGATTTGCATACCGGCTTGTCTCGTGAAATTAGGCAGGGAGATTCACTTAGTATTCTTCACACATTTCGGCAGGGACGCTCAGAACACATTGTGGATAAGACTATGCTTGAGTTTAGCTAATAATAATAATAATAATAATAATAATAATAATAATAATAATAATAATGATAATAATTTTGATAATATTATTAATAATAATAATATTAATTTTGATAATAATAATAATAATAATAATAATAATAATGATAACAAATAAAAATAATAATAATAATAATAATAATAATAATAATAATATCAATTTTGATAATAATAATAATAATAATAATAATAATAATAATAATAATAATAATATCAATTTTGATAATAATAATAATAATAATTAATAATAATAATAATAATATTAATTTTGATAATAATAATAAAAATAATAATAATAATAATAATAATAATAACAACAACAACAACAACAACAATAATAATAATAATATTAATTTTGATAATAATAATAATAATAATAACAACAATGATAATAATAATAATAATAATAGTAATATTAATGATAAAAATAATAATAATAATAATATAAATTTTTATAATAATAATAATAATAATAATAATAACATCGATATTTCCAAAGGCATAATATGTATTAAGCACAAAGATGAACGAAAGAAAGTTTATAAAATTAATTATTCATTTAGAAGTGAGTAATTCACTTGCTAATAATTTTGAGATAATGATAATTTTAATAATAATAATGATAATAATTTTCGTTATTTTGATAAAAATAACGATAATAATAATAGTAATAATAATAACAATAATAATAATAATAAATATAATAACAATTCTTATTTTAATAATAACAACAACAACAATAATAATAATAATTTCAGCTATCTTAATAATAATAATAATAATAATAATAATAATAATAATAATAATAATAATAATAATAATAATAATAATAATAATAATAATAATAACAATCCATTACTAACATTTTCATTACTAGCAAAAAAAGAAAACAAAAATCCAACATTCATAATATCAGTAGAACAAAAGTATCTATATACTCGGTATACAATATTAAGAAAATTATTCTACATTTAGTCCTTGTAACAAAAAAAAAAAAAATAAAAAAAAAATAACTAGATACAATAATTCAATTATTAGAACAATATTAATCATGTTTGCATTGGAGAGCTCACAATCACTATATTATTATTATTATTATTATTATTATTATTATTATTATTATTATTATTATTATTACTGACTAAGCTACAACCCTAGCTGGAAAAACTAGTGGCTATAAGACCAAGGGCTCCAACAGGGAAAAACAGCCCCGTGAGGTAAGGAAATAAGGAAATAAATAAACGATATAAGAAGAAATTAAAAATTAAAATAAAATATTTTAAAAAACATTAACAACATTAAAACAGATACTTGATATATGAACTATAAAAAGGACTTATGTAAGTCTGCTCAGAATTAAAACATTAACTGCGAGTTTGAACTTTTGAAGAAAGGCAATCGATTAGGAGTTTCATGCATTTTTATGTACACGTAATACATTACTCAGAGAAATTATTTCTCACGATTCTAACGTCAACTCAATTACACGCAAAATCAAATATGGATTATACAGAGGTTTGTGTAAGAAAATTAATTAATAAATCTCTTATTTCAAAGGCTATCATTAGAAGTGTACAGTACGGTGCAATACAGTACATGTCATAATTGTCATGTTATGCCCAAATTGTGGTGAATATATATATATATATATATATATATATATATATATATATATATATATATATATATATATGCATATATACTGTATATATATATATATATATATATATATATATATATATATATATATATATATATATATATATATATGGATAAATATCAACACAACATCGTCTTCAAATAGAAATAAATTTCTACCTCATACTTGGGATTGAACGCTGGTCCCTTCTTTCGACCTGGCCTTTCATTAGAAGGGGCCAGCGTTCGATCCCAAGTATGAGGTAGAAATTTATATATATATATATATATATATATATATATATATATATATATATATATATATATATATATATATATATATATATATATATATATATATATATAGATAGATAGATAGATAGATAGATAGATATAGATATAGATATATATACATATATATATGCATATATATATATATATATATATATATATATATATATATATATATATATATATATATATATAATGTTTACAAGAAGTAATAATTGATTCTAAATGTTGGTAACCACTTATATTTGTAAATTATTTTACTAACTCCAATTAAATATCTTAGACGAAATACTATTTTCTATAAATTACTTAATATCTTTCATTTAACATGAAGGTAACCTTTAAGAGCAAATCGTTTCATAATTAAAGCATGGCGAAACAGGTTTATATTTCATCTTCATTAAAATCAAGAGCAATCAGATATGAATTCAAAACCGGATCTAGAATCCGGATCCGGATAATCTCCAGACTTTAATGGAGTCGTCCAAGACTTGAGATCTATTTGTGGTGAAAAGTTAGTCAAAATCCGTCGAGTAGTTTTGGAGTAATTCTGTTAACAGACACAGACCAATAAATAAATTTTTAAAAAATGCAACTCCGGATCTATACTCCGGATCCGGAAGATCTCCAAACTTTAATGGAGTCGCCCCAGACCTAACAACTCCGGATCTATAATCCGGATCCGGAAGATCTCCAAACTTTAATGGAGTCGCCCCAGACCTAACAACTCGGGATCTATAATCCGGACCCGGAAGATCTCCAAACTTTAATGGAGTCGACCCAGACCTAACAACTCGGGATCTATAATCCGGACCCGGAAGATCTCCAAACTTTAATGGAGTCGACCCAGACCTAACAACTCGGGATCTATAATCCGGACCCGGAAGATCTCCAAACTTTAATGGAGTCGACCCAGACCTAACAACTCGGGATCTATAATCCGGACCCGGAAGATCTCCAAACTTTAATGGAGTCGACCCAGACCTAACAACTCGGGATCTATAATCCGGACCCGGAAGATCTCCAAACTTTAATGGAGTCGACCCAGACCTAACAACTCGGGATCTATAATCCAGGTCCGGAAGATCTCCAAACTTTAATGGAGTCGCCCCAGACCTAACAACTCCGGATCTATAATCCGGATCCGGAAGATCTTCAAACTTTAATGGAGTCGCCCCAGACCTAACAACTCCGGATCTATAATCCGGATCCGGAAGATCTCCAAACTTTAATGGAGTCGCCCCAGACCTAAAGTCTATTTGCGGTAAAATGTTAGTCAAAATCCGTCGAGTAGTTTTGGAC
>NC_090725.1:333758452-333780952 GCF_036898095.1 Palaemon carinicauda
AATAAGGCTACCACAACCCTTTACTGAATTCCTTTGCAATCGAGTGTTTATTTTTCGAACAAGTATCGATATGGTCTTGAGTTCTTAATGCGTAACCTCGTCCTGAATTAATTCGCAATTATTTGATAATCAAATACAAACGTGGCGAAGCAAGCCAGTGGCAGTAAGTCAATTGTATTAATTTAAAAGAGGAACTCTGTTTTAAATTTATGGAATTAGATATTTCAGGATAATTATTGTTATTATTATTACAAGGTAGGCCATAACCCTAGTTGGAAAAGCAAGATATTATAAGCTCCAGGGCTCCACAGGGAAAAATAGCCCAATGGGGAAAGTCAAAAAGGGTATAAATAAATTACAAGAGAAGAATAGAGTTTAGTGCTTATATAAAACATAAAATAAGGTATGTCATAGGGTATGTTATAAAGATTGACAGTACTTTTGAGTAGGAACTCCATTTTTAAATTTATGAAATTGGAAATTTCAAGATAAATTTAGAGTTCAGTCCTTACAGGAAACATAAAATATACCATGACATAAAGATTGATAAAACATATGGATGAATTTAACAACGTATTAGTAAATTTATCCACTAGAAGGACTGAGAAGATGATTGGAAATAATATAAGGAGGTTCAGTTGGCAACACTGAATACTGACGCGAGAACATAGGTAAACACACCGGCCATTCAAGATGTTTACATTACAGAACGATACATTAACCTAACAGCTCGATATTGTTTCAACGAAACCACGGAAGTAAACGTATCATCATTCATTATCCGTTAGTCTGTATGTATCATCATCATTTCTTATCCTTTAGTCTGTATGTATCATCATTCCTTATTGTTTAGTCTGTAGGTATCATCATTCCTTATCCATTAGTCTGTAGTATCATCAGTCCCTAACCTTTAGTCTGTATGTATCATCATCCCTTATCCTTTAGTCTGTATGTATCATCATTCCTAATCCTTTAGTCTGTATATATCATCATTCCTTATCGTTTAGTCTGTATGTATCATCATTCCTTATCGTTTAGTCTGTAGGTATCATCATTCCTTATCGTTTAGTCTGTATGTATCATTAATCCCTATCCTTTAGTCTGTATGTATCATCATTCGTTATCCTTTAGTCGTTTGTATCATCATTCCCTATCCTTTAGTCTGTATGTATCATCATTCCTTATCCTTTAGTCTGTATGTATCATCATCATTCCTTATCCTTTAGTCTTTATGTATCATCAGTCCCTAACCTTTAGTCTGTATGCATCATCATTCCTTATCCTTTAGTCTGTATGTATCATCATTCCTTATCCGTTAGTCTGTATGTATCATTCCTTATCCTTTAGTCTGTGTGTATCATCATTCATTATCCGTTAGTCTGTGTATATCATCATTCCTTATCCGTTAGTCTGTATGTATCATCATCATTCCTTATCCTTTAGTCTGTAGGTATCATCATTCCTTATCGTTTAGTCTGTAGGTATCATCATTCCTTATCGTTTGGTCTGTATGTATCATTAATCCCTATCCTTTAGTCTGTATGTATCATCATTCCTTATCCTTTAATCTGTGTGTATCATCATTCATTATCCGTTAGTCTGTGTATATCATCATTCCTTATCCGTTGGTCTGTATGTATTATCATTCCTTATCCTTTAGTCTGTATGTATCATCATTCCTTGTCCTTTACTCTGTATGTATCATCATTCATTATCCTCTAGTCTGTATGTATCATCATTCCCTATCCTTTAGCCTGTATGTATCATCAATCCCTATCCTTTAGTCTGTATGTATCATCATTCCTTATCCTTTAGTCTGTAGGTATCATCATTCCTTATCCTTTAGTCTGTAGGTATCATCATTCCTTATCGTTTAGTCTGTATGTATCATCAATCCCTATCCTTTAGTCTGTATGTATCATCATTCCCTATCCTTTAGTCGTTTGTATCATCATTCCCTATCCTTTAGTCTGTATGTATCATCATTCCTTATCCGTTAGTCTGTATGTATCATCATTCCTTATCCTTTAGTCTGTGTGTATCATCATTCATTATCCATTAGTCTGTGTATATCATCATTCCTTATCAGTTAGTCTGTGTGTATCATCATTCCTTATCCTTTAGTCTGTATGTATTATCATTCCTTATCCTTTAGTCTGTGTGTATCATCATTCATTATCTGTTAGTCTGTGTATATCATCATTCCTTATCCGTTAGTCTGTATATATCATCATTCCCTATCTTTTAGTCTATACGTGTCATCATTCCTTATCCTTTAGTCTGTATGTATCATCATTCCCTATCCTCTAGTCTGTATGTATCATCATTACTTATCCGTTAGTCTGAATAAATTTGTCCGAGCCCGGTAGAGGTCACTTGCGTAGGTTGAGTCTCCAGAAAAAAGAATGAGGAAAAAATTAAAAAATAAGAAAGCACTCAGTATAGCGTAGACATCCGCCACGGCAGCTTATTTCTCGAAATCAAATTGCCTTTCCCAGAATCAATCTAGTCGGTATTATTATTATTATTATTATTATTATTATTATTATTATCACTTACTTACTTACGAAGCTACAACCCTAGTTGAAAAAGCAGGATGCTATAAGCCTAGGGGCTCCAATAAGGAAAATAGACCAGTAAGGAAAGGAAACAAGGAAAAATAAAGTAAAGTATAAAGTATATAAAGTATAAAGTATAAATATTTCCTATAAAAACAATAAAAACTTAAAAAAACAGGAGGAAGAGAAATTAGATAGAATAGTGTGCATGAGTGTCCCAACAAGCAAGAGAACTCTACCCCAAGACAGTGGAAGACCATGGTACAAATACTATGGCAATACCCAAGACTAAGAGAACAATGGCTTGATTTTGGAGTGTCCTTCTCCTAGAAGAGCTGCTTACCATAGCTAAAGAGTCTCTTCTACCCTTACCAAGAGGAAAGTGGCCACTGAACAATTACAGAGCAGTAAACCCTAGGGTGAAGAAGAATTGTTTGGTAATCCCAGTGTTGTCATGTGTATGAGGACAGAGGAGAATTTGTAAAGAATAGGAGAGACTATTCGGAATATGTCTAGGCATGGGAAAATGAACCGTAACCAGAGAGAAGGATCCAATGTAATATTGTTTGGCCAGTCAAAGGACCCCATAACTCTCTAGCAGTAGTATCTCGACGGGAGGCTGGTGCTCTGGCCAAATACGGTAGGCGTATTTGAAGTCTGTGTGACAACCACGGTTGAGATACTTACCTAGACCATAGTGATCACTATGTGCGAAATTTGGGTTAAGGTTAGGGTTAATGCGGTCGATTTTTTTGCTCGACCTTGACCTTAACTTTTGACCTAGGACTTTCAAAATTCAATCGCTTCCACGTCTCAACAAAACAATTAATCCCTATACGTTTCACTACTCTTAAGAGTAAAATTGTGACCTCAGCAACGGCAGCTTATTTCTCAACCTTGACCTTGACCTTTGACCTAGGACTTTCAAAATTCATTCGCTTCCACGTCTCAACAAAACAATTAATCCCAATACGTTTCACTACTCTAAGAGTAAAATTGTGACCTCAGCAACGGCAGCTTATTTTTCAACCTTGACCTTGACCTTTGACCTAGGAATTTCAAAATTGAATCACTTCCACGCCTCAGCATAATAATCAATCCCTGAAATGTTTCACTACTCTGTGAGTAAAATTGTGACCTCCACCACGGCAGCTTATTTCTCAACCTTGACCTTGACCTTTGACCTAGGAATTTAAAAATTGAATCGCTTCCACGCTTCAGGATAATAATTAATCCCTGAAATGTTTCACTACTCTGTGAGTAAAATTGTGACCTCCACCACGGCAGCTTATTTCTCAACATTTTGCTTGATTTTGACCTTGACCTTTGACCTAGGACTTCCAAAATCGAATCGCTTCCACGTCTCAACATAATAAGTAATACTTGAACCTTTCACTACTCTATGAGTAAAATTGTGGCCAGGAAGTTGTTCACAAACAAACAAACGTACAAACGGACAAACTGGGCGAAAATATAACCTCCTCCCAACTTCTAAATAATTAACAATCTCTTCTTTGTTCTCCAGAATGATATATCCCTTATCCATCATCATAATTCCCTGAATAATGAAACTAGATACTTATTAACGAAAAAGATGAGACATAATTAGCCATACATATTCCACCTAATGATTAAAAGTTTGAATATTACCCTAAGGAAAAATGAATTATGCAAAATTGCATGGTGCAAGGCAGTTCTAAATTGTTAATCTTCACCAAGAAAATAATACTGAGAGAGAGAGAGAGAGGAGAGAGAGAGAGGAGAGAGAGAGAGAGAGAGAGAGAGAGAGAGAGAGAGAGAGAGAGAGAGAGAGAATGGTCTACATTAAACTGCACTTTAATTTTTTGTTTTATTTAGTTTTGGAAACTTATCAATGAAATGAACTTACTAGTCTATAATATAACGATATTAAATCAATAATAATAATAATAATAATAATGATAATAATAATAATAATAATAATAATAATAATAATAATAATAATAACATTCTGAAAAATGCAAGTCCTGATCTAGAATCCGGATCCAATTAATAATAATAATGATAATAATAATAATAATAATAATAATAATAATAATAATAATAATAATAATAATGATAACATTAATAATGAAAATAATGCTAATCATAAAAATGATAATAATAATAAAACAATAATAATAATAATAAAATAATAATAATAGTAATAAAATAATAATAACAACATTAATAATAATAATAATAATAATAGTAATAAAATAATAATAATAACAATAATAATAATAATAATAATGATAATAGTAATAAAATAATAATAATGATAATAAAATTATAATAACAATAAAAATAATAACAATAATAACACTAATAATAAAATAATAATAATAATAATAATAATAATAATAATAATAATAATAATAATAATAAAAGAATCTCTCACTCCCCCACCCACTTCCAACAAAGAGAAAGAATAAGCCACTAAAGACACTGCGATGTTTTTGTTTAGTCTCCACCTAACAGGATATGCAGGCACTGAAGGAGAGGAAATGTGTCAATCTTCGAAATGATCGAGATTATTTTCTCACGGTTCTTAAACGGACTCTTGAACTCAAAATTTGCCTTCGAGTTCTCACGCGCTTTTCTGTTTCCGTTTCAGTTCCCACCAGATTTTTATACACTCAAATATGAACCTTTTGTTTCAAGTCTCTGTGACAATAATATCCAAATTTATGGCTGATTACGCGATTTGGACATTTTTTGCTTGACCTTGACCTTTGATCTTGACCTTCCAAAATTTAATCATTTCCAGCTTTTTACATAACTGTTAATCCGTGCAAGTTCAGATTTTCATACACTCAAAATATGAAATTGGTTTCAAGTCTCTGTGACAACAATATCCAACCTTATGGCTGATTAAGCGAATTGGACATTTTTTGCTTGACCTTGACCTTTGATCTTGACCTTCCAAAATTTAATCATTTCCAGCTTTTTACATAACTGTTAATCCATGCAAGTTCAGATTTTCATACACTCAAGTATGAAATTGGTTTCAAGTTCTGTGACAACAATATCCAAACTTATGGCTGATTACACAAACTGGATATTTTGCTTGACCTTGACCTTTGACCTTGATCTTCCAAAATTTAATATTTTCTAGCTTTTTACATAACTGTTAATCCCTGCACGTTCAGATTTTCATACACTCAAATATGAACCTTGTTTCAAGTCTCTGTGACAACAATATCCAAACTTATGGCTAATTACGCAAACTGAACATTTCTTGCTTGACCTTAACCTTTGATCTTGACCTTCCAAAATTTAATCATTTCCAGCTTTTTACATAACTGTTAATCCCTGCACGTTTAGATTTTCATACACTCAAATATGAAATTGGTTTCAAGTCTCTGTGACAACAATATCCAAACTTATGGCTGATTACGCGAATTGGACATTTTTTGCTTGACCTTGACCTTTGATCTTGACCTTCCAAAATTTAATCATTTCCATCTTTTTACATAACTGTTAATGCTTGCAAGTTCATATTTTCATACACTCAAATATGAAATTGGTTTCAAGTCTCTGTGACAACAATATCCAAACTTATGGCTGATTACGCGAATTGGACATTTTTTGCTTGACCTTGACCTTTGATCTTGACCTTCCAAAATTTAATCATTTCCATCTTTTTACATAACTGTTAATGCTTGCAAGTTCATATTTTCATACACTCAAATATGAAATTGGTTTCAAGTCTCTGTGACAACAATATCCAAACTTATGGCTGATTACGCGAATTGGACATTTTTTGCTTGACCTTGACCTTTGATCTTGACCTTCCAAAATTTAATCATTTCCATCTTTTTACATAACTGTTAATGCTTGCAAGTTCATATTTTCATACACTCAAATATGAAATTGGTTTCAAGTCTCTGTGACAACAATATCCAAACTTATGGCTGATTACGCGAATTGGACATTTTTTGCTTGACCTTGACCTTTGATCTTGACCTTCCAAAATTTAATCATTTCCATCTTTTTACATAACTGTTAATGCTTGCAAGTTCATATTTTCATACACTCAAATATGAAATTGGTTTCAAGTCTCTGTGACAACAATATCCAAACTTATGGCTGATTATGCGAATTGGACATTTTTGCTTGACCTTGATCTTTGACCTTGACCTTCCATGATTTAATCATTTCCAGCTTTTTACATAGCAGTTAATCCATGCAAGTTCAGATCTTCAGACACTCAAATATGAACCTTGTTTCAAGTCTCTGTGACAACAATATCCAAACTTATGGCTGATTACGCGAATTGGACATTTTTTGCTTGACCTTGACCTTTGATCTTGACCTTCCAAAATTTAATCATTTCCATCTTTTTACATAACTGTTAATGCTTGCAAGTTCATATTTTCATACACTCAAATATGAAATTGGTTTCAAGTCTCTGTGACAACAATATCCAAACTTATGGCTGATTACGCGAATTGGACATTTTTTGCTTGACCTTGACCTTTGATCTTGACCTTCCAAAATTTAATCATTTCCATCTTTTTACATAACTGTTAATGCTTGCAAGTTCATATTTTCATAAACTCAAATATGAAATTGGTTTCAAGTCTCTGTGACAACAATATCCAAACTTATGGCTGATTATGCGAATTGGACATTTTTGCTTGACCTTGATCTTTGACCTTGACCTTCCATGATTTAATCATTTCCAGCTTTTTACATAGCAGTTAATCCATGCAAGTTCAGATCTTCAGACACTCAAATATGAACCTTGTTTCAAGTCTCTGTGACAACAATATCCAAACTTATGGCTGATTACGCGAATTGGACATTTTTTGCTTGACCTTGACCTTTGATCTTGACCTTCCAAAATTTAATACTTTCTAGCTTTTTACATAACTGTTAATCCCTGCACGTTCAGATTTTCATACACTCAAATATGAACCACTTGTTTCAAGTCTCTGTGACAATAATATCCAAACTTATGGCTGATTACGTGAATTGGATATTTTTGCTTGACCTTGATCTTTGACCTTGACCTTCCATAATATAATAATTTCCAGCTTTTTACATTACAGTTAATCCATGCAAGTTTTATTACTTTGATGTTGTCACAGTTCTTGAAATATGTTATTTATCCTTGTTTCCTTTCTTCACTGGGGTGTTTTCTCCTGTTGAGGCCCCTGGGCTTATAGCATCCTGCTTTTCCAACTAGGGTTGTAGCTTAGCATTTAATAATACTAATATATAAAATTGTGGCCAGGAAGCTGTTCACAAAGAAACAAACATACACGAACACAAAAACAGGGGCTAAAACATAACCTCCTTCCAACCACATTGACGGAGGTAATACGTTAAGCAAAAAAAAAAGCTGTTCACAAACAAACAAACACACATACACAAACACAAAAAACAGGGGCTAAAAGATAACCTCCTTCCAACTTCATTGACGGAGGTATTAAGGTAGGGCGAAAAATATCAAATGGGAGTCAATCTAGAAACATTCACAGGACTTTTTCATACAGGATGGCAGGTTCATCCTTCCCGATATTCTTGAACAGGATGTGTTGTACTATGCTATCGGCATTTTTAATATATATTTCAGACACAGATCTTCTGAAATTTATTGAGTTTTTATAAGGACATCCTCACTTTTATGGTTATAAATTAAATTTTCTTTTATTAATTATTTATAACAAACGAAATCGGTGTCAATGACCTTCGATGTCAGGATGCCAGGAAACTCAAAATTAATCAATCAATTAATTAATCACTCCAATCGTATTTTTTATCCATCATAACAGAAATATTAACTTGAGAAGTTAAAATAAATTAACGAATAATCACAACTAATCTACATGACTCTCTTACTGCTTAAGTAAAAAAAAAAAAAAAAATAATGATAAAACTTGTCCCTACAGCATCGGGAGTACTTGAAAATCATACTTATGCCTTTGCAGTATGTGAGTATATCCTTAAATCATATTAACGATAGAAAAAAAAAATTGAACAATCCATTAAACAAATTATTAATAAAAGTTGATGAAAATTTATACCGAAAAATCTGCATGAGCTAAAAATAAATTCCAAATCTAATAAACTTGGTGTGTTTTGCTACAAAAAAAATAAAAATAAATAAAAAGTAAAAAATAAATCCAATAACACGAAGCTTGCTTAACGGCAAAGGTTATCTGAGAGAGAGAGAGAGAGAGAGAGAGAGAGAGAGAGAGAGAGAGAGTATAGAAATAGCATATGCACTTAGTAGAAAAATATTAATTATCCAGTATGTTAGAGTAGTCTTTGTATTGGGGGGAGAGAGAGAGAGAGAGAGAGAGAGAGAGAGAGAGAGAGAGTATAGAATTAGCATATGCACTTAGTAGAAAAATATTAATTTTCTTGTATTTTAGAGTTGTCCTTTTATTAAAAGAGAGAGAGAGAGAGAGAGAGAGAGAGAGAGAGAGAGAGAGAGAGAGAGTATAGAATTAGCATATGCACTTAGTAGAAAAATATTAATTTTCTTGTATTTTAGAGTTGTCCTTTTATTAAAAGAGAGAGAGAGAGAGAGAGAGAGAGAGAGAGAGAGAGAGAGAATAGAATTAGCATATGCATTTAGAAGAAAAATATCAATTTTCTTGTATGTTAGAGTTGTCTTTTTATGAGAGAGAGAGAGAGAGAGAGAGAGAGAGAGAGAGAGAATAAAATTAGCATATGCATTTAGAAGAAAAATATTAATTTTCTTGTATGATAGAGTTGTCTTTTTATGAGAGAGAGAGAGAGAGAGAGAGAGAGAGAGAGAGAGAGAGAGAGTATAAAATTAATATATGCATTTAGTAGGAAATTATTAATTTTCTAGTATGTTAGAGATTTGTCTTTTATGAGAGAGAGAGAGAGAGAGAGAGAGAGAGAGAGAGAGAGAGAGAGTATAAAATTAGCATATGCATTTAGTAGAAAATTATTAATTTTTCTAGTATGTTAGAGAGTTGTCTTCTTATCACACCCACCTCCTCTTTTGGTCACCAATAATGATTATTCCAAGAACCGTCAGCAGTCGCTTCTAAGGACTTATATGAATGACAAGAGATCGCAAGAAAATGTAAACACAGTGAAGAGAGCCTTTAATGTAAGGGGTTTAGTGTAGTGGGATTCTTACGGTATTGCAGTGGTAAATTGTCGAATGGAATACAAAGTAATGGAGAGAGAGAGAGAGAGAGAGAGAGAGAGAGAGAGAGAGAGAGAGCATCAAAAGGGATATAAAAAAAAGTACTGGATAGGTTGAGAGAGAGAGAGAGAGAGAGAGAGAGAGAGAGAGAGTATAAAATTAACATATGCATTTAGTAGAAAATTATTAATTTTGTAGTATGTTAGTTGTCTTTTCTGAGAGAGAGAGAGAGAGAGAGAGAGAGAGAGAGAGAGAGAGAGAGAGTAAAATTAGCATATGCATTTAATAGAAAATTATTAATTTTCTAGTATGTTACAGAGTTGTCTTCTTATGAGAGAGAGAGAGAGAGAGAGAGAGAGAGAGAGAGAGAGTAAAATTAGCATATGCATTTAAAAGAAAATTATTATTTTTCTAGTATGTTAGAGAGTTGTCTTCTTATGAGAGAGAGAGAGAGAGAGAGAGAGAGAGAGAGAGAGAGAGAGAGAGCGTAAAATGGGATGCAAAAAAATTAGTGGAAAGGTTAAGAGAGAGAGAGAGAGAGAGAGAGATTTCGCAAATGAAAGGTACAAATACAGTAAAACTTACGTTAAAAGAAAAAACACATCTGTACTCGCCAAGGTAGTATTACAAAATCATTTTCTGATTAAGCAACAATTCAGTTCCCTTACCTGTGGAAAAAAGAAAAAGATCAAAGCATTAATTTTAATGAACATATGACAACAATAATAAAAGAATACTTTAATCTTTAAAAGCAAAGACGACAGCGTATCGTAAATAAATCAGAACTGATGTTGCAAACAACGACAGCGTATCTTAAATATATCAGAACTGATGTTGCAAACAACGACAGCGTATCATAAATATATCAGAACTGATGTTGCAAACAACGACAGCGTATCATAAATATATCAGAACTGATGTTGCAAACAACGACAGCGTATCATAAATATATCAGAACTGATGTTGCAAACAACGACAGCGTATCATAAATATATCTGAACTGATGTTGCAAACAACGACAGCGAATCATAAATATATCAGAACTGATGTTGCAAACAACGACAGCGTATCATAAATATATCAGAACTGATGTTGCAAACAACGACAGCGTATCATAAATATATCAGAACTGATGTTGCAAACAACGACAGCGTATCATAAATATATCTGAACTGATGTTGCAAACAACGACAGCGTATCATAAATATATCAGAACTGATGTTGCAAACAACGACAGCATATCATAAATATATCAGAACTGATGTTGCAAACAACGACAGCGTATTATATATATATATATATATATATATATCTGAACTGATGTTGCAAACAACGACAGCGAATCATAAATATATCAGAACTGATGTTGCAAACAACGACAGCGTATCATAAATATATCAGAATTGATGTTGCAAACAACGACAGCGTATCATAAATATATCAGAACTGATGTTGCAAACAACGACAGCGTATCATAAATATATCAGAACTGATGTTGCAAACAACGACAGCGTATCACAAATATATCAGAACTGATGTTGCAAACAACGACAGCGTATCATAAATATATCAGAACTGATGCTGCAAACAACGACAGCGTATCATAAATATATCAGAACTGATGTTGCAAACAACGACAGCGTATCATAAATATAATCACAAATATATCAGAACTGATGTTGCAAACAACGACAGCGTATCACAAATATATCAGAACTGATGTTGCAAACACATTGCAGATCATACGGGATTGCAATGTTCGAGAATTAATTGGACTCTTATTAACATGTTCTCGTGATGCTTCATTAAAGAGTGAGCTAAAGTTATTCAAGTAACCTTGAAGTTATTGTAAGTAAAAACCAAAGTTCATATAATGACAGATAAACACATAAATTGACAAATAATATCTTCACCGTTATCCCTACATTAAGGGGTCGGTTGCCTGATGCGCCCTCTCCAGTGCCTCTTAAATCAAAATTCTTCTCTCCATATCATCCTTCACCTTATCTCTCCATCTAATTCTATGCCTCGCTCCCAAGCCCTTCGCATTCCCTCCCCATTATCTATCCTCAACATGCACTATTATTACTATTTGCCAACCTACAATTCTAGTTGGAAAAGCAGGATACTATTAGCCCGAGGGCCCCAACAGGGAAAATAGCTCAGTAAGGAAAGGAAATAAGGAAATAAAATAAAAGAGAACTATAAGAACAATATCAACATCAAATAAATCTATCATATATAAACTATAAAAACTTCAAAGTAACAAGAGGAAGAGAAACAAGATAAAATAGTGTGCCCGAGTGTACCCTCGAGCAAGAGAACTCAACCCCAAGATAGTGGAAGACCAAGGTACAGAGGCTATGGCACTACCCAAGACTAGAGAACAATGACTATATTTTGGAGTGTCCTTCTAGAAAAGCTGCTTACCATAGCTAAAGAGTCTTTTCACACCATCTCAATTGTGACACTCATATCATATCTGTAACCTTTACTACACCTGCCATTCTGCTTGTTTCTCTCTAACCTCCTATTTTGCAAAGTCTACAAGGATGAGCTTCAGCATCAAAATTCACTACGTTGGTGGAGAATACCAGAAAACATAAAGTAAAAAGAGAATAAGCCATTATTGTATTGAATTAACTTTAAGACAATAACAAGAAAAATATACCTTGTGGTTATTATTTATTATTATTATCATTATTATCATTATCAATTACTAAGCTACAACCCTAGTTGGAAAAGCAGGAATGCTATGAGCTCAGGAGCTCCAACAGGGAAAATAGCCCAGTGAGGAAAGGAAACAAGGAAAAATTAAATATTTCAAGAACAGCAACAACATTAAAACAAATACCTCTTATATAAACTATAAAAAACTTGAACAAAACAAGACGAAGAGAAATAAGATAGAATAGTGTACCCGAGTGTACCCTCAAGCAAGAGAACTCTAACCCAAGAAATTACTCTTACTAAAACTTTGCATACTATTCCCTAACATGGTTAATTAGCTAACAGTCCTCCCTCTTCTTACACCCATCTTTCCTATCAACTCAAATAGTTTGATTGGTAACGTCTCTGCCCGCTCAGATTCGTTAGTTCCTTTAGTGTCTGTAACCTTACCAACCTTGTGAACTAGGGGGTTTTTGAGGAAGCCTATAGGTCTATCTGCTGAGTCATCAGCAGCCATTGCCTCGCCCTCCGTGGTCCAAGCTTGGGTGGAGAAGGGGCTTGGGAGCTGATCATATGATATATGGTTAGTCTCTAAGGCGATGTCCTGCCTCAGACTCGTTAATTCCTTTAGTGTCTGCAACCTTTCCATCCTTGTGAGCTAAGGAAGTGGGCTTTGGGAGTCTATAGGTCTATCTGCCGAGTCATCAGCAGCCATTAGCTGGCACTCCCTGGTCTTAGCTTGGGTGGAGAGGGGGCTTGGGCGCTGAACATTGTGGAATGCTCTTCCTAATCGGGTAGTTGAATCAGTAGAACTTCAAAAGTTCAAAGGTGCAGCAAATGTTTTTATGCTGAACAGGCTGACATGAGTCTTTTTTTATAGTTTATATATGACATATCTGTTTTGACGTTGTTACTCTATTTAGAATGAGTAATTGTTAATTTGTTCTCATCATTTGTTTATTTCCTTATTTCCTTTCCTCACAGGGCGATTATTCTCTGTTAGAGCCCTTGGGCTTATAGCATCTTGCTTTTCCAACTAGGGTTATAGCTTGGCTAATAATAATAATAATAATAATAATAATAATAATAATAATAATAATAATATACTTAGTCTCAAGGCAATGTCACTGTCCCTTGCCTCTGTCATTCATGAGCGGCCTTTAAAACCCTTTAAATATGGTGAATATCTCGAAACCTCAAAGGCCACTACCATCCCTTGCACAATATCATTCTTGCGTCTGGAGATTCCAGGTAACTGGGCTAAATCCAGATTAGATCATTCCAGGAAGACTCCAGTAAGGAAATAGGACGAGGGGCAGGAGGAGTAGGAGGATGAAATCCTGCTAAGAATACCAAAAAGGAATCCCTTGACTGCTGACACATGACCTAATTCGATCCTACGTGAGGCTCTCTCCCGAAGGATACCGCGGAGGATTGCTGAAGGATTCGACTTATTATGGGCTTAGGGGATACCTGATATGGGATCCTTGATAAAGGATACGAAGTTTCAGTCCAGAGGGCTTAGATGGGCTTAAGGAATACTAACCTTTCCTTGTTGGAATCCTTGGGCTTATAGCGTCTTGCTTTTCCAACAAGGGTTGTAGTTTAGCTTGTAATAATAATAATAATAACATAAATAATAATGATAAAAAAATAATAATAAAAATTATAATAATAATAATTATAACAATAATATTAATAAAAAATAAGATAATAACAATAAATCAATAATAATAATGATAATAATTATAATAATGCTAATAATAATAATATTACTAATATAAATAATAATAATAATAATAATAATAATAATAATAATAATAATAATAATAATAATAATATTAACAAGAAGAAGAATAACCACAACATCAACAACAAAAACAACAACAAAAAGAAGATATTACTAATACTAATAATAATAACAATAATAATAATAATAATAATAATAATAATAATAATAATACTACTACTACTAATAATAATATTAATAAGAAGAAGAATAACCACAACATCAACAACAAAAACAACAACAAAAAGAAGATAAAAAGGATTTAAAATAGTAACAAAAGCCACCACCTTACGGGATTGGACAAATGGTCGAAAAGAACATTTTCATGTTATCTGGAGCATTTGCAGTAATTAGCTTAATTCTCAAGTTTCCTGTAAACTTGGAGCGTCGCCCCTGTGAAACTAAGAACCTGTTCGCCTAGCAATCGCATGGCAGCAGATCGATCCCAGTTGCTTCACTCCCAATTTCCAATGTACTTAAAGCATCGCCCTTATGATATCTGAGAACGCGTTCGCCTAGCATTCGCATGGCAACAGATCGATCCCAGGACCTTAAGTTTAAGCTGTTTACTGGGGAGGATATTGCTGTGCTTGGGCACCACAGTGTGGGGTTGGGATTACCCCGGCTGACGTTCTGGTGAGTATCTATTCTGATGAAACTAAAAATTAAACTAGACACCTTTAACCTTTATGTACGTGATCAGGAAGTTATGAAGTTGAAGGTACACCTTACTCGGAAGAAGTACACCCACACACACCATTACTACACAGCGTGTTCCTATCTTTAGTACCATCCACCTCCTCTGCCATCTCTTCCTATATTATATATCTAGTTACTAGCCGCGAAGTAAGGGCGGGACACGGTGCATTGCCTCAGAGGAAGGTGTGCCCATGAATTCATGTATTCAACTGTACCCGTGAGCTTAATTCTATACGAATGGTGTCTATAGTGAAGCATTTACGAGGAGAACATACATTTGTATATTTCTTATTGGTAGGTTCATCCAAAATAAAAATAATGTCTAGATGAATTAGATGAAAACATTACCAGTAAAGCATGTATAATATACATAAACCTAGAATCACACACAAACACACACACACACACACACACCATATATATATATATATATATATAATTATATAAACACACACCTCTCTGAGTGGGGACACATTAACGTGGAGAGAGAGAGAGAGAGAGAGAGAGAGAGAGAGAAAGAGAATTAACAAGTAGCATCCGAAGGACATTTACAGTCCCCCTCTCATAGAAAGTCAGTTGAATAACTACGACAAATTAATCATTGTCATGACTACCATTTGAGCTCATATGCATTTACATAGAGAGAGAGAGAGAGAGAGAGAGAGAGAGAGAGAGAGAGCTCTTACGCCCAGAGGCTCTAAGTATGTATGCAGAAAACTCGAGAGAGAGAGAGAGAGAGAGAGAGAGAGAGAGTGTGTGTGTGTGTATGTACGACCACAAGATCAGTGTGTGCAGGACCAAGCTAGAGAGAGAGAGAGAGAGAGAGAGAGAGAGAGAGAGAGAGTATGTACGACCACAAGATCAGTGTATGCAGACCAAGCTAGAGAGAGAGAGATCTTACGCTCACAAGCCCAAAGTATTGATGCAGAAGACCCAATCTTGAGAGAGAGAGAGAGAGAGAGAGAGAGAGAGAGAGAGTGTACGACCACAAGCTCAGTGTATGCCGAAGACCGAGAGAGAGAGAGAGAGAGAGAGAGAGAGTGTACGACCACAAGCTCAGTGTATGCCGAGAGAGAGAGAGAGAGAGAGAGAGAGAGAGTACGACCCACAAGCTCAGTGTATGCCGAAGACCGAGAGAGAGAGAGAGAGAGAGAGAGAGAGAGAGTACGACCACAAGATCAGTGTATGCAGACCAAGCTAGAGAGAGAGAGAGAGAGAGAGAGAGAGAGAGAGAGAGAATTCTTACGCCCACAAGCTCAGTGTGTGGATGCAGTGGACCAAGTTCTCGTAAAGAAGGAAAATATGCAAATGTATGCATAAGCAGGTACTGCAAAGGGCAACTATCATAGCCCTCCGAAGTATGTACAATGTTAGTCTTCATCGCCTTGACCATTGCAATGTCCAAGCACAAACATCGACAATTTGTCGACTTCAGGAAAATATCCATTTGGAATTATAAATTTTTCTTTAATTCTTATAAAAACATTTCTCTTCTGATGTATCACTACATTGGTGGGATATCTATTCAAGTAATAGTTTTTGTAATTTCCTTTCGGAATTATAAATTTTTCTTTAATTCTTATAAAAACATTTCTCTTCTGATGTATCACTACATTGGTGAGATATCTATTCAAGTAATAGTTTTTGTAATTTCCATTTGGAATTATACATTTTTCTTTAATTCTTATAAAAATATTTATCTTTTAATGTATCACTACATTGGTGAGATATCTATTCAAGTAATAGTTTTAGTAATTTCCATTTGGAATATACATTTTTCTTTAATTCTTATAAATATATTTCTCTTCTGATGTATCACTACATTGGTGGGATATCTATTCAAGTAATAGGTTTATAAATTACATGATTAGATTATTCGTTTTTCGCTAACAGAATTTGACTTTGGGAGTTTTGACCGAATCAAAATTATATTCTAAAGAAGAGAAATATCATCTTAGTAAGATTTGAATTTATATGACGACATATCAGCATCTTTTTTTTTCTTCAGGTTAGCAAAATTCAAATCAAGGAGTATTTCCTCAAAATCAAACAGTTTTCTATTTTTTTAAAGTTCCAAAATGGAACCTTTGAGCGATATTTCAAATATGGGGTCGTTAGTGGGTAATCTTATTATTATTATTATCATTATTATTATTATTATTATTATTATTATTATTATTATTATTATTATTATTACCCATGCTACAACCCTTGTTGGAGGAGCAGGATGCTAAAATCCCAAGGGCTCGAACAGGGAAAAATAGCCCAGTGAGGAAAGGAAATAAAGAAATAAAGAAAATAAACTACAACTAACCATGATACAACCCTAGTTGGAAAAACATGATGCTATAAGCCTAAGGGCTCCAACAGAGAGAAATAGCCCAGTGAGGAAAGCAAATAAGGAAATAAATAAAATAAATATATACATACAAATATATATATATATATATATATATATATAATGGAACCTTTGAGCGATATTTCAAATATGGGGTCGTTAGTGGGTAATCTTATTATTATTATTATCATTATTATTATTATTATTATTATTATTATTATTATTATTATTATTATTACCCATGCTACAACCCTTGTTGGAGGAGCAGGATGCTAAAATCCCAAGGGCTCGAACAGGGAAAAATAGCCCAGTGAGGAAAGGAAATAAAGAAATAAAGAAAATAAACTACAACTAACCATGATACAACCCTAGTTGGAAAAACATGATGCTATAAGCCTAAGGGCTCCAACAGAGAGAAATAGCCCAGTGAGGAAAGCAAATAAGGAAATAAATAAAATAAATATATACATACAAATATATATATATATATATATATAATATATATATATATATATATATATATATATTATTCCTCAAGCATTCCTTCCCATCAATACAAAAAATAAACAATAAAAAACTGCGTATAAACCAAAGAAACAAAAATCCCCAGCAACTCCACAAAAGATAACGAGTTTTTCTTGTTTTTGCCAAGTCCCCCCCCCCCTCTCTCTCTCTCTCTCTCTCCTCTCTCTCTCTCTCTCTCTCTCTCTCAATCCCGTCTTGACCCCCGGTCACGGGTCGCTTAGCATGGCGGTCTTATCTTACATAATAATAAGAAAAAAAAAACATATAATTAACGTCAAGACAGTGGTAAATCATTATCTTCAACGCCCTTGCGTAGTTTAAGACAATCCTTGAAGACAATCCTAGAATACTATCCTTGAAGACAATCCTTGAAGACAATCCTTTAAGACTATCCTTTAAGACAATCCTTGAAGACAATCCTTTAAGACAATCCTTGAAGACTATCCTTTAAGACAATCCTTGAAGACTATTCTTTAAGACAATCCTTGAAGACTATCCTTGAAGACAATCCTTGAAGACAATCCTTCAAGACAATCCTTGAAGACTATCCTTTAAGACAATCCTTCAAGACAATCCTTGAAGACAATCCTTTAAGGCAATCTTTGAAGACTATCCTTTAAGACAATCCTTGAAGACAATCCTTAAAGACAATTCTTTAAGACTATCCTTCAAGACAATCCTTGAAGACTATCCTTTAAGACAATCCTTGAAGACAATCCTTGAAGACTATCCTTTAAGACAATCCTTCAAGACAATCCTTGAAGACTATCCTTTAAGACAATCCTTGAAGACAATACTTTAAGACAATCCTTGAAGACAATCCTTCAAGACAATCCTTGAAGACAATCCTTCAAGACAATCCTTCAAGACAATCCTTGAAGACTATCCTTGAAGACTATCCTTTAAGACAATCCTTGAAGACAATCCTTCAAGACTATCCTTTAAGACAATCCTTCAAGACAATCCTTGAAGACAATCCTTTAAGGCAATCTTTGAAGACTATCCTTTAAGACAATCCTTGAAGACAATCCTTAAAGACAATTCTTTAAGACTATCCTTCAAGACAATCCTTGAAGACTATCCTTTAAGACAATCCTTGAAGACAATCCTTGAAGACAACCCTTCAAGACTATCCTTTAAGACAATCCTTCAAGACAATCCTTGAAGACTATCCTTTAAGACAATCTTTGAAGACTATCCTTTAAGACAATCCTTCAAGACAATCCTTGAAGACAATCCTTCAAGACAATCCTTGAAGACAATCCTTCAAGACAATTCTTGAAGACTATCCTTTAAGACAATCCTTTAGACCGTAGGAAATCTAAACGCCAGGGGCACCTTGAAGATAAATTTAAATGATATGAGTTACATGTCAGGTCCCAAAAGACAATCCTTGAAGACAATCCTTCAAGACAATCCTTGAAGACAATCCTTTAGACCGTAGGAAATCTAAACGCCAGGGGCACCTTGAAGATAAATTTAAATGATATGAGTTACAAGTCAGGTCCCAAGGTAACCCCCTCATACCATGGCAGTATTTACATGGGGAACCCATTAAGAATTACATGAAATTTAACGCGCTGCCAATGTAAATACAATGTCACACACACTGTAAGTGAAGAATAGAGACGATAGTAAGTATGAGATCATGCATGGCTGAAAAAATACATAAATGAAGTTGCTTCAAATATCTCCACTCGGAATTACTTAATTGTAAACAGATGTATAATTTTTTTACGGTGGTTTCGAGTCCACTGCAGGACAAAGGCCTCATATATACGTTGTTTGCGTTGTAGAGGCTGTACAGTAAATGTATGTGGTGTAGTCAGTGATGTTAGCCTTCTGGAAGCATTATGAACATTGTAGAGGCTGTTTGAGAAAAGAATTTCCAGTGATTTGATCCTCCTGGAAGCATTATAACATTGTAGAGGCTGTGCACTCTCATTTCTTCACCACCATAAGACAAAGCAGTGGAAATAAGGCAAAAAAATCCCAGAACCAAAATGCGTAATCATTAACACTCAATTATTATTACTAGCTAAGGTACAAGTTACATTCATGGTTGAAAGGGCAGGATGGTATAAGCCCAAAGGCTCAAACAAGGAAAAAATAGCCCAGTGAGGAAAGGAAATATAGAAACAAAGTGTACCTAAATATACCCTCAAGCAAGAGAACTGTGTCCGTATATCTACCACATATACTAAAAATTATTCAGTCATGTCACAAATATTATTACTAGCTAAGCTACAATCATAGTTGGAAAAGCAGGATGTACTAAGTCAAATGACCCCCAACCAGGAAAAATATCTCAGTGAGGAAAGGAAATATGGAAACAGAATAGTGTGCCAGAGTATACCCTCAAGCTAGAGAACTTTGTGTATTAATACCACAATTAAGGTTTAAAGGTTTTAAAGTCCACTCATGAATGGAAGAGGCAAGAGACAGTAACAATGCCCTATCATGCAGGTCAATGTCCTACAGACTGACCACATATACATATAATCAGCGCCCAACGCCCTCTCCATTAAAGCAAGGACCAGGGGGGCCAGGCAATGGCTGCTGATGACTCAGCAGATAGATCTATAGGTTGGTTAACTAGTTTAAGAATTCTTTTTTTCTTATGTAAGGAATCACATTTCTAGCAGTAAACAATTACAAAACTAATCTATAGCAGGTCCAAAACAAAACTAGAGAGACATTCAGTAAAACGTAGACTTCTGCCACAGCAGCTTATTTTTCGACCTTGACCTTGACCTTTGACCTAGGACTTTCAAAATTGAATCACTTCCACGTCTCAACATAAGAATTAATCCCTGAAATTTTCACTACTCTGAGAGTAAAATTGTGGCCAGGAATCTGTTCACAAACAAATAAACAAACTGGGGCGAAAACATAACCTCCTCCCATCTTCGTTGGCGGGGTAAAAAGACATTTACAGTTGGAAAAAATAATTCCCAGCACATCTTGCTCTGAGGAAATGCACCAGGTCACATCCTTACTATCCGGCGAGTAACCAATCCCCTGCTTTATGGAGATATGACAGGCGTGCGAAGCTAAGCACAGTAACTCACAGCGTAGTAAGGCGGGGCCAAGAATTCCTGCGTCCAACTGTATATCAAAGAAAACCTCAGCATTTCCACCAGTCGGCAACAGACCTTCCAGCACCACCGACCTTGACCGGAAACTCCCAAGAAATTTGCCTGGAACGCAAGGTGAGGCTTCCAGTCTTCCAGACACTATTAACCCCCTCCCCACCGCCGATCCCGTCCTGAACTTGACCTTGGCAGTAATGTTTTTGTCACGAATATCCTTCAAGAGATCCATGGTGCCCTAAGAGTTGCATAGGAATTTTATGATAAAAGAAATTATTACTTTACTTGGTCTCTGTACCATGGCCTTCCACTGTCTTGGGTTAGAGTTCTCTTGCTTGAGGGTACACTCGGGTACACTATTCTATCTTATTTCTCTTCCTCTTTTGTTAAAGTTTGTTTATAGTTTATGTAGGAGGTATTTATTTTAATGTTGTTACTGGGTTTTTTCCTTGTTTCCTTTCCTCACTGGGCTATTTTCCATGTAGGAGCCCTTGGCTTATAGCATCCTGCTTTTCCAAGTAGGAGGTATTTATTCTTTTTTTTCTTGTTTCCTTTCCTCACTGGGCTATTTTCCCTGTAGGAGCCCCTTGGCTTATAGCATCCTGCTTTTCCAAGTAGGAGGTATTTATTCTGATGTTTTTTTTTTGTTTCCTTTCCTCACTGGGCTATTTTCCCTGTAGGAGCCCCTTGGCTTATAGCATCCTGCTTTTCCAAGTAAGAAGTATTTATTCTAATGTTGTTTTCTAATGTTGTTTTTTTTTTCTTTCCTCACTGGACAATTTTCCCTATTGTAGCCCTTTGGCTTATAGCATCCTGCTTTTCCAGGTAGGGTTGTAGCTTAATAATAATAATAATAATAATAATAATAATAATAATAATAATAATAATAACCTTAAAAATTCATACTTCACTGTTGAGATTACTGTAATAATGTGGATTCACGTGTTATGTATACTCATAATAAAATATAATATATAATAACAAGTATTTGATATTGAATGATTGAAAAAATCTCTGATGAAAATATGAAAAGTGAATAAAACTGGAATTTATCTTATGGTAACAAAATATCACGGCTAAATAAAAGTAATGAATCAAGAAATGGTGGACTGAAACATTATGCAATGAATATTATTATTATTATTATTATTATTATTATTATTATTATTATTATTATTATTATTATTATTATTATTATTATTATTACAAGCCAAGCTACAACCCTAGTTGAAAAAGTAAGATGCTATAAGCCCAAGGGCTTCAGTGAGGAAAGGAAACAAGGAAATAAATAAACCACAATAGAAGTAACTAACAATCAAAATAAAATATCCCGAGAACAGTAACAACATTAAATTAGATCTTTCATATATAAACTATAAAAACTTAAAAAAAAAAAAAAAGAGGCAGAGAAATAAGACAGAAAAACGTGCCCGAGTGTAAAAACAATAAATTTCATAAAAGAAGAATGAGAAGCTAAAACTTGAGCTTATAAATTTATTTATATATCATTATTATCACTAGTTAAGCTACAACCCTAGTTGGAAAAACAAGATACCCTAAGCCCAAGTGGTCCACCAGGGAAAAATGGCCCAGTGAGGAGAGGAAACAATGAAATCAATAAACTAAAAGAAAATAATAAACAATTGGAATGAAATATTTTCTGAACAGTAACA